>NC_085141.1:178717289-179017289 GCF_024139115.2 Armigeres subalbatus | reverse complement strand
ATTTAGGAATAAAACGTTGGATATGTGTGATGGATTTCTTGAAAGAAATTTTTTTGTAAATAAATAATGCTGGAAAATGGGTTTTGATAGATCATACTTAAAATTTATTAACTCTAAATGCAAGAGCCAGATAAATTCAGAACATTACAACCCTCGAGTCAGTATTTATGATCGCACCTTATTCCGGTGCGCATTGTTCAATAAATTTGGATGCAGAGACAGTGTAGATTTGCTGTTTCAGCTCTGCTTTTCGTGCACTGCAAAACATTTGTACATTCAAATAGACAAAAATTTGAAAAGTTTCACTAATGATGTATATAACCACTCTTAATGTCCAATAGAAAAAAAAAATCATTTTTTTTATTTGATTTTCTTCTTCTTCTTATTGGCTTTACATCCCCACACTGGGGCAGAGCCGCCTCGCAGCTTAGTGTTCATTAAGCACTTCCACAGTTATTAACTGCGAGGTTTCTAAGCCAGGTTACCATTTTTGCATTCGTATATCATGAGGCTAGCACAATGATACTTTTATGCCCAGGGAAGTCGAGACAATTTCCAATCCGAAAATTGCCTAGACCGTCACCGGGAATCGAACCAAGCCACCCTCAGCATGGTCATGCTTTGTAGCCGCGCGTCTTACCGCACGGCTAAAGAGGGCCGCTTTATTTGATTCACCACACTACAAAACGACTTTTTTCAAAGATTTCAATAGGAAGGAATCATCTATGGAAAAAGTGCTAGAACAAAAAATATTTGGCATAGCTAAAATTAGTGGAAAACAAAAAATGTTTTGATTGTAAATCAATAGTTACTTGATTGTTTTCAATAGTTATTTGTATTCAAAATTGATTATATTTGCAGTCTAATGAAACCATAAAGTTGTGCCGAATACTGGTCTTTGTTGTTGAAATAATTAGATGAATGTTGGAAGGTGCAAAATTTGATGAAGCTCTACAGCTACAATGGGAAGGAAAGGGTTAAATAGTTTTCTCATAGCAAGGTTACTGTATTCGTTTTGCTCTTCGTGGCGTCAATATTAATTCTATCCTATTGCTAAGCACTAGCTGAAAACTGCTAGACCATTTTCCGAAATGAAAAAAATACAACCAACAAAAAATAAAATGATCAAAAACTCTCTGAAATAATGCCAAAATTTAAACACAATCCATTTTTTTAAATCTCCATCAAAATGTATGAGGGGTCCCGTAAAGTAGTAAGCTACAGCGAATGGTCGTGGGTTCGATTCCCAGCCCCTCCACCAAACCCTCGTCAGTCGACGGATCCGCAGCCCATACGGTAGCGTTTTGGGGTACTTGTTCTTCTCGGAGGCATTCCTCCAACGTTACCCGGATAAACCACAACCGAACAATGCAACGATCATTGGATACACGACATGGACGAACGGACACAATGGACTCACGATTAGATGGACTGGCAACGACAACCATAGCGAATAATGGATATCTAAAAAAAGATTCTGTGTGGATTCTGTACAGCAAAATACCATAGTAGATCACGGCACAGTGGCGGCTAAGAACACAGAGTGCTTACCAAATAAAAATATGAATAAAAAAATCAAAATGTATTATTTAATTTTTTAAATTAAATCTACAAAATGTTTGAATTATTACGAAGAAATTTTTAAAAATTTCTATGAGATCTTTCCAGAATCCTCGAGAAAACTTTTTAAATTAAATTAAAAAAGAAACTATTTGACATATTGTGTTCTTACGAATTTTGCAAAATAATTTTTAAAACGATTTATGTATATAAATTTTGGACTAGTTTCTGCTTTTCATGATTCAATTTTGTTCAATTCAAATTTGCAAAAAAACATTTTTTTACTTTTATTGATGAAATTCTTCAAACTTTCAAAACTTTTAACAATTCATTTTAATTTGAAAACTTTTGGCAAAATTTACAAAAAAAATATTGTGAAGATGAAATTTTTCATAATTTGCGTTAATATTTTTGATGTTCCAAGACTATTATTTATTATCGATGGAATAGTTCAAACTTTCCCACCAAGTTTTCGAAACTTTCGGTATATTTTTTGTATAAATTTAAGATTTTTTTTCTATTTTGTTTTTTTTTGCAAAACGTTAGTATTTTGATTCTTTTTTTTTAAATATCTAAAAATAGTAATTCTAGTCTAGACTAGTAAAAAACTGAGTATCTTTTCAAACACTTGACAAAATTTTAGCAAAGTTTTCGACCAATCGAACAAAATATGTTTAGTTATTTTTTACTAGCAAACCCAACGAACTTCGTTTCGCCTAAAATTGATTTATTCTCTGATTAGATCTCGAGTTATGAAGAAATTGGTGTTTCATTTGTATGGGAGCCCCCTTCTCAACGCGGGGAGGGGTCTCGAACCATCTTAAGAACCTTCCCTGGCCCCAACAAACTCTGCAGACAAATATTTACGCCTTTCGGTTCAGTAGTTTCCGAGTCTATAAGGTTCAGACAGACAGAAATTCATTTTTATGTATATAGATATGTACATAGATTTCGAAATCCAATTTTTTTAAATTTACTAACAAAATTAATTAATTAAGGCAGAATGGTATTGTGGTTGTAGGAAAAAAGGTCGAAGGTCAAAAGGTCGAACGACAAAACGTCGAAGGTCAAAAGATCGAAAGGACAAAAGGTAGAAGGAACAAAAGGTCGAAGGACAAAACGTCGAATATCAAAAGGTCGAAAGGACAAAATGTCGAAGGATCAAAAGGTTGAAGGGACAAAAGGTCGAAACAAAAAATCTGACTCAAAAGGTCGAAAGGACACAAGGTCGAAACAAAAAATCTGACTTAAAAGGTCGAAGGACAAAAGGTCGAAAGAACAAACCATATAACTAACGCTTGTAGGACAAAAGTTCGAAGGCTAAAATATCGAAGGGTTAAAAGGTGAGCTGGGATAAAAGGTTGAAGTTATAAAAAAAATATGAGGCAAAAAGTTAAGTATCAATCAACCCATTTTTTGCCCATTTAGGTTTATTTGTGTTTCTGATAATATTTAATTGTAGAATTTTTCCTTCTTTTAATCGTAGGCTTTTCTCTCGAGTTTCCTGCCATCATACGCATATTTGTCCCATGTTTGCTGGGTTTTCCTTTGTACATGGGACAGTTATGCGTAAAGTACATTTAAATTTATCTGATTTTCGTTGTTGAATTTTTCCTTCTTTTAGTCATAGACTGTTCTTTCGGGTTTCGCATACTTATATTTATTTGTGTTTCACCTAATTATATTTCATTCTAGAATTTTCACTTTGTTCAAACATAGGGTACTCTTCAGTGGTATATTGTCAACTTAACATTTTCACCAAAGTGTTGCTAAGCTTTATTTACTTAAATTTTCATTCGTGAAACTAGTTCTTTACTCGTTTTCATCAAAATGATCATTCAAAATATATCATACCATCATTTTTACATACCATCTTTTTTTCATTCCTTTCTTTATTTGGTAGGCATTCTGTGTTACTTAACCGCTACTGTGCCAAGATCTACTATGGTATTCTGCAGCAGAATCCACACAGAATCTATTTTTAGATTTTTCCATTATTCCTTGTTTTTGTCGTTGCTGGTCCATCTCACCGTAAGTCCATTGTGTCCATTAACATACATACCATCTTGTAGTGATAATAATTTACAATACTTATACTTTTCAACGGGAGTAAAATTTGTTTTGAAGTATGTAAATATAAACGAATATAATAAATTTATTTTTATTATTAGAAACCCTTACGTTACGCTGTGGAGTAGGGAGGAGTATGGAATTTCCCAAATTTGCGTTACGTAATTTGTAAACGAACCCTTATTATTGTTTCATTTATTGAAGTCAACGAGTAACCCTCTTACGTTCAAACTCGCCTTTAGACGGGGTACCTCGAATTTTTTTTTATAATTTTGTTTGGGTCAATCAAGGTGACTCATTTTGCACTCACCGCATCAAAGCAACGGTGGCACTGTATACGCATATTTCTATTCGTGTGCTTTTGGCAGAATATATCTACGGTGGCGCAATATGCTAATTTAATAGCGGCAGTTTTTGCTTATTGATTGATCCGTTGTTCAGATTTACAAAAGTTTATGATGTCGATCAATTTCAATACTTGTTCAAATCTGGTCAAACAATAATTCTAAGCAAAATTCTAAAAAGTTAAAATTGATGAAATTGCGATTTTCATTTTTGTTGCCTGAAATGTGTTCAGATCGGTTTTAGAAAGCAAAATAGTGATTTCTTCCAACCTTCTTTTCCTTCAACCTTCTGTATTTTTTCTACCTTCTTTTCCTTCGACCTCTTGTCATTTCAACCCTTTGTTCTTTCGACCTTTTGTCCTCCAACCTTTTGACATTCGACCTTTTGTCCTTTCGACCTTTTGTACTTTCGATCTTTTCTCTTTCTGACCTTTTGTCTTTTCGATCTTTTGTCCCTTAAACCATTCGTCCTTTCGACCTTTTGTCCCTTCGACGTTTCGTCCATCGACCTTTTGACCTTCGACCTTTTGACACAGATTCGTTGATTTCTATTTCAATATTTTTTATGTTGGTTAAATGTTTCTGAAATTTTTGATGACTTTTTGACCCTTCCTTCGGAAGTGTCTATAATTTTTTCACTTTGTATGCGTTACGCAGGTGTGTTACGTATTAATCTATCAAGAAATCTCGTGAGTTATTAAATAAAATGTATGGTATTTTAAGCATATTCACTTTGACATTGAAAATATAATTATAACAAATGATATGACATGGAATTATGCCTATTTTTCTTATTTGTTTCAAAGAAACAAATGATTTTAATTGAGAAACATATAGAAGCATGTATAAAAAAATCTTCTCAGGAAAGCAAAAACGTAAAAATTAAAAAGAATTTCAAAAAAATTCTTCAGTGGAAGCTAGATAGCAAATCTGAGAATGTTTTGAGACACTAATAGATCACTTGTATGCATGTATGTGTGCGTATGAGTGCAAATTCTGAAATTTACTACCATAAAAATCTCGCTCATTTTTAAGGTATTGAACAAGTTTAGTTTTACCAAATTAGGCATCCATAAGGCGAAATATATGTTATTATTGAACGCTATTGAATTTCGCTCAGATCAATGACTGATTTAGTTAGTTCTGGATTAATTAATATCGAGGTCTCTGGAAATTACGAGTACAATATATGCAACCAGCGTTACGATAGTTACTAACCATGTCACAATAGTTATTCAATCCGACGAGCGCCTTATAGATAGGCAGCATGAAGTACAGTACGTTATCATTCGTTGAGTTGTCACTCAACCCATGACATCCGCCTTTGGGTAGGCAATTATTTTGTCACTTTCACGGTAAATCGCCGTGGGAAGCTGAGTAGTTTTATCTCGTTTTAAGGACATAGATGGAGGAGTACCACGATGGCAGTCAATATGGCACCGAACCTCCCACGGGTCAACCCCACACCTCCCGCACTCCTCTCCCACCAACATTCGAATGCATCGAACAGCATCGAACAAAAGTTAAATATTCAAATTACTAACCTGTTCACAGCATATTTATTCACTTCCCTTGATAATGAACATGTTTATCCAAAGAGTTTTATGTATTTCAGCTCGAATAATATCATAAATCAGCAATTTCGTGCCGATTTATTAGCCGTTCGCGATTTGGTGGGTTCATCACTGCACTTCACTTCTTCTCAAAGGGCACTGAAAAAATCAAGTTTTAACTCACTTCTCCGCACATGAGCAGCCCAAAATGTTGATGGAATGCAAATTAAACATCACTTTTCGAAATCAGTCACTTGTTTGAACCGAAAACTTAATATAAACTGCTATTTTTGCCCGAAAAAAACGATTAAAAACTGATCGCGAAGCGAATGTAAACAACGGCACCGGCAGCAGCAAACTAATAACTAGGGTGGTTCAAAAAATGATTTTGCTCCGCCACGCTCAGTCGATTATGATTTATAATTTGGGTGTCATCCGATGGTTTGGGCTGGTTTGAACAGAGGCTTACCGTGCACAGGTCGTTACAGGTTTGTATGACAGTTGATATGGCGAGGTTGAATTTTACATTATTCTGATTGTGGCGCTGCGTCATTGGGCGCTAGTGAGGGGGAGACCATATGAATGGACAAAATATTCAAGAGCTTTAACTCTGTAGACAATGCATATTGAATGGTCGTTCCAATAGTCAGAAGTCGATTTCAATCGAGGTTGCGTGTCTTTAGCATGATAATTAGGCTTCTCAGAAGGCATCAGTGTGGCAACAGAAATGTGTGCTTCAACAAAATAGCCAAAATTTGTCTGTGATATCTATTGCACCAGGAGCAGATACTTCATACAAAAAGTGTGACATGGGGGTGAGCGGGGTATAAAATGATATTTTTTTTGCGTTACGTAATCAATGGATCTTTCCTGCGGTGCGATTTTCGTTCAGTGAAGTCTTTAGAATGTTGCTTTCAGCTATGTGGGTTCTCTTTTCGCCAGCGTTCGAGGAGGCGCTGTAGCCAGTGTAATGAAAGGTTTTGTTTCCCATACTAGTTTTCATACAAACTTGAACCGGCTTGTGCTCAACCAGTTTTTGTTCAATTTGATTTTGGAGGACACTCGGAGCATGGGACGGAATCGAGTGAGCGTGTTGGAGCTGGGTCGTTTTTTGAACCACCCTACTTATATTTTATGTTTTTTATAAATACGATACCAATACTACTACAGTATATGACAGTTTTATTGTACCAATACTTTCAAAGCTTTGTTTTGGTACTCAACCCACCTTCACCTTAAATACTGGAGTCTGGAAAAAATTTCCTAATAACTAACGAAGGGTCAAAAATTCACTGTAGGTGGATTAATCTGGGTTTTTTAATTTTCTAAACTTACAACAATTTATTTTGTTTTTGTTAATGAGAAGTTTTGAGGATTTTTTTATATTTCGAAGAAATTTCCTAAAAATGACAAGCCTTTTGAATCTTTTCGATGAGTTTTTCATAATTTGAGACAATATTTTGAAATTTCTATGCGAAGCTCTTTTCTAAAGAACAAGTTATTGAAAAATTTCCATATATTTTTATCAAATAATTCGACAAAATTTTTAAATTTGATTTTTACATACTTTGGAAAATAATATTTTAGACGTTTTGAACGGAGACGACACATAAACTGTGCCAAATTTGATCACGATTTTGATCGGTCCAAAATATGACCTGTAGTCCGAATTACGGGCGCTCCACCGAAACCAGCTACGGGTCACTTTTTTTATCTTTATTATCGAGACTTTAAGCCTGATGCTGGCTCGTCTCGTTGGGGGTCACTTTACAGAAATAGGCCAATACCATCATGCGACACATCAAACTTCATGGTTTCAAAAGTTGTTGCAATCTATTTTCGGAAATACGCAAATTTCATCATGCGATATATCAAACTTCATGATTTCAAAACAAAGTGGCATTATACTAGTTTTTAACATCTTACAGCATATTTGAACCAATCAGCTGATTGCTAATGGGTAAACCCGAAAATCTTCAGGAATTTTGTCGAAATTTTCTCGGGTCACGCTTCGAAATTTTCTCGCAAACCTTTTCGGATTTCCCTCCGGAAACTACTCGAAACTTGCTCGGGAAACGCTTTGATATTTGTTTGGGAATCACTTCGAGATTTTCTTGGTAAAAGCTTCGGAATATCCTTAAGAAAAACTTCAAAGTGCCGATAAAAACGTTAAGAATTCTAGGCAGCAGCGTGGCGCTGCGGCGCATACCTCTAAGTGATTGCAAAAATTTGTGAAATATTCCGAAGAAATTCATGAAAAATACAAAATTTATTAATCTGTACGACGATTTTGTTTTTCAAAATTTTAGGACTGTTACAAAATGACCTAATTCCAAACCGCAAAATCTGCGACTAGCTAATGGAATCCGCGATTACGAAAACAAAACCGCGACAAACACATTTCAATGCAAAATTTTAATACTGTTGCTTTTAATCTATCGATCCTTTGTTCAGTAGAAAAAAATGTAATAAGACCGTTACAAATATTCAACTAAAATTATTTAATAGCATGAATTTGAATCTAGAGTGATAAGAACAGTTGGCAACCCCGAACTCAGTTTGGATTCTACACATTCGAACTGACATCGATACGAGGTTCTAAGTAGGTTGTCCAGATGTCGTTGGGTCACACTTAAATCACAATTTGATTAATGATAATTTTGAAGAACAATAACTTAAGGACTAGGATCCTTAAGAACTCGATTTTGCCAAACTAATTTTCCAGAGAATCTTACACAAGAAGCTCTCTGAACTATAGAACTCTCTGATAAATAGATGCAGAAGCGGATAGAAATGTTTGTAAGGTCTGCGGATTGTTTAAACAAATTGCTGTCCTCGAAGTGAAGAATGGAGTTATCATCACTGCATAGTTCATATTGGAGCAGAGGGAAATACAGGAGTTGCGTGATTCTGCTCCCCATGGACATACAAGTACCCAGTCGGAGAGATTGCATCGTCTATTGACCACCCGTATATTGCGAGCAGTGGATCGTCGGATTTGCAACCAACCGTGATTTCCCATGAAGTCTCAATTTCTGTAATGTGCTAAAGCACATACAGTATTTTATAATGTCATTGGCATTTATTTGTCTTCTTTTCTTGAAACCTTTTTCAGAAGCACGATATAAAATTAAATACAAGTTCATTTCATTTATTTAGTTAACATCTAAAATACAAGTTGTAACGCTTAAATGTATCTGATCAATACCCTTATCAAAATGTATATTTTTGTAAATAGTTAAAATTGTAAATAGTTGTAAAACACCTGAATTCGACGCAAACTTAATATCTAAATGAACTATATTATAACCCGTCACCACAAACATGCAACACACTGTACACCTTAAAGTTAAAACAAAAACCCCTTTACCGAACACAGAAATTGTACAACACATCCCATACCCAACAGTACGAAATAGAAACCCAAAGTGGACGGTAGCTACGTGTATTTTTTCTCTCGTCCGTTCGATCGCGCCAATAAAGGCAATTAGTTCAGTGCAGACCAAATCCAACAAATTTCTATCCCGATCCGAAGTCTCTGCGATTGTGGCCAACGGTGGCAGCTTAAGTCTTTCGTGAGTGCGTCCGTGATAATCCGTGATCGCAATACACGGTTGTATCGGGACAATTGTGTTGTGACTCGTGAATCGTGGTATTTCACAATCGAATTGTGATACCGTGGTAGGCTGTTCTGCTGAGACACAGACCTGCAAAGTGATTTTAGTGGTGAATTTCACGACCCGTGATCTGGTGCGCCGCTATTAGCGCATAGTGGGAAGAAAAACCTCCGGTGGCTGGCAGATACGGGCACCACGCTCGCACAGTATCTTTGATAAAAAATATAAGACTACCTAGGGGGAAAGACGGCTTTGGCAGGTTTTGTTCTATTATTGGCAGGGGGTTTTTTGTCGACCAAATTTTATGAAATTTTACTATTTAAAAAATAGCCACAATATTCTTTGATATGCAAATAATGCTTAGGCCAAATTTGAGCATAGTCAGTCAGTCAAACCCCCCTGCCAATAATAGAACAAAACCTGCCAAAGCCGCCATTCCCCCAACTTCAAAAAAAAAAGTTTTAGGCAAATTAGTCAAATGACATACGGGTGACATTTTACAACACTGGGCACGAGCAAACGAAGAATCAAGGAATTTCGGACCGCGAAATAACAGAAACGTTTTTACCCGAAAAAATATCTAACCAAGCAATGATGGTGTTTTACTTTTTCCATCAAAAATGTTTATTCGCTCAAACGATTCTTCAATTTATTTAAGATCAACAACATTTTGTTCAAATTTTTTGGAACGATTTTGATAAAAAAAATCAATATTTTCTAATTTTAAAGCATTTTTCGAAATAATTTTCAATTCTTTTAAACTTTTCATTTGTTCAATTTTTTTATGTTTGTGTTTGTGTGTATGAGTACAAATTTCATAGAAATACTTTTTTACACGCAACAAGTTGCATTCGATGGGAAGTGAGTCCAATTGTTTGCTATTGAAAATTGGCCCGATCGGACATTGCATTTCGGAATTATTGAAAAATCATTGTTTTTTCCCAAGGCCCCCCCTTGGAAAAAAAAATCAGAAGAGTTATATACAAGATACGACCGCCCGACGTAAACTACGTAAAGCAGATTATAAGATAATAATTTATTTGCTTAGAGCTTAGAGTGATCAAAATTTTGACTTTTTCGCTCCCCTATGCTTGAACGATAACATTTGCTGTTTTGATGAACCTCCAAAATTTTCATATGAGTTGGTTGTAATTTAACTTAGTACGAGCAGTTTAAAGTTTGTATGGAAACCGCCCCGTATGTAAAAGATCGTTTCGTGAGGCGGCTCATTAACTATTTAGGGGGAGATCTTCCAGCGCACGACATCTCCCAATACCGGGCACTTCTTAAAACGATACTTGCAGAGCTCCCTCCTTCAACTTATTAAGTACAAAAGAAAGCTATTGAAAAGGCTTTTAACGGCATGGGATATCAGATCTTCATGTGGTAAGCTTTGTACAAAATTTGAAATTGATAAAAATGTTTAAAATTTTGATGTTTCGCGTTATTTTAGGGAAGATCCATTAATCACGTAACGCAAGAATTGGCCATTTTCAACACCCCCTCCCCCCTATGTCACACTTTTTGTGTGAAGCAGCTGAAATTTGTGTATGGATTGTCACACTTTGGGCAAATCGCGCGTGCTAAATCAAATTACAACCAAATCTGCTAAAAATTAGGGAAGTTCTATAAAGACAACTGATGCCACCGTTCAAGCATAGGGGAGCGAAAAATTCAAAATTTGAACTAATCTTATGAGCATGATTGACTTTCACGATTGTTAGTCGGTTTCTGCCAGACAAAATGTAATTACAAAAAGAACCAAAAGATGATATTTGAGAATAATATAACCTTCAATGTGTACAAACGGGTGACCCAAATTTAAGTAATACCGGCGCCGCCCGTGTCCGAATGCGAACCAATAATTGAATGGGTAGGAATATGTTGACGTGATACTTGCATTAACAGAGGCCGACGAGTCATCTGCACTTCCACGAGTAACCATTGTTGGATATATGGGGTCGGGAGGTAGCGAGGTTCGTTTTGGTAAACGTTTTGCCTCGTGTAATGTGTAGTTTTTCCGCAAATCATGATCCATTGCACACCAATTCACTTATGTTTCGAAAAAATTTAACGTAATTCAATATATGAAAATGGATGGATATGACAATTTAAAATTTTCATTTAAAAACCCCAAATTTATTATTCCGCAGTGGTGATGATGCCTTTACTTTCTCTGACTGTTGTGTGACTTTTGAAGTGTTATTTTAAAGGGGTGCTGCCTAAGTAGTAAAATAATCTTGATTATAGTTGATAATCAATTTTAATGATCACCTCTTGCTTACATCAACATGTCCAGCATCTGTAGTACTTTTTCATAAACACTACTTTTTGCTCCGACCGCGGTCATTGCTCTGGTAGGGGAGGAGGTTCGGTTGTGGGCACCGTTCGGTTATGGGCACCCCTATGTATCTTTTGACAGATAAGAGATGCTGTCATTCTGACAACCGTCATTTGTTTGCTATAATAGCATGATGTTTTGTGCTCAATATCAAACCGGATGGGCATCTCTACTTTGAACTAGAAACAAATAAATTTTTCGTACAAGAAAAACAACACCTTTTTCAAAGTGTCATAAATTAAAGGATTTAATTCAAAAAGTGAGTTCTAATGCGTATTTACACAGTAAATTTAATCTATTTTGAGGCCCAATGTCGATTGCCATCAAAATTTTAGCGCGAATTTTTTTTTTCTTCTCGTTCCAAAAAGGCTGCGAAATTCGGTTATGGGCACCCTCATTTTATTGATAAATCATTCAATATCGTTTTACTTGTCCCTTAACTTATTTTTAAGGCAGTTTTTATAATTAGTTTGACATAATTGTTCGAAATAATGAGTTTATTTAATATTTTTGTTCTTTGGGCATGTCTAGTCATTATACACACACTTTTTGGAACAAAGCGTTGACCGATTTGCTTCCAACAAGTTGCATTCGACGGGGAATGCTTTCCCATTGTTTCCTATTGAAAATTGGTCAGATCGGACTATGGGATCAAAATTTATGGCCAAAATATTATTTTTTGAAATGAACGAGAAAGGCACTATTGCCGCTAGGGTGATTAATCAGGATTTTTTTGACTGTGATGCATACCAATAAAACGTAAATCAATGAAAAATTAAAACCCATTTACCTATTTTACCTATAAGTGCTGTTTTAGACCTTTCTTATGTGATTTTTTTCAACATCCTCCTTAATGCACCGAGGGAGGCATCATCACTGCTAGGTGAATTGATTTGAGTTTTTTTAGCGTCTCCTGGCTTTTAGAATGAATAAACTATTCCTTGTCTTTAAATCTGGGTGGTTTTTATTCATGCTTCTTTATTTTTAGCTAAGTTTTCAAGGGTGCCCACAACCGAACCACGAAATGAAAATGTCCAAAAATGTCAAATTTTCTAAATTGTCCATATTTTTTTCTAAATCGATGAAATCATATTAATTTCTTTGCTAGTAGTAAGGTTATAAGTTTAGCTTTCGATTGCTATGCAAATGTCGACATAAGATCAACCAGGGCCAAAGTTATGGACCAAACACAAAAGGGTGCCCACAACCGAACCTCCTCCCCTACTATTGTTGTACTTTTTGTGCGAATCACCGCCAGGCTTGTAAAATGTCATCTGCATGTCATTTGACTAATTTATACATAACTTTCTTCGGAAGCCAAATTTACTTCAAAATTTTAGATGCACGCATAACGCTTGAGTAGTGCTATATTTTTGTCCAAAGGTACATTACTCTAAATATAACATCTGAGGCTAGAGAGTGAAATCTCTCCAAAATGTCACGTGTCATTTGACATAATGTCATTTGAATGACATTTTGCCTCCCACGCCCCAAATTACATATTTACAGCAATTTCTTGTTAGACAAAGTTGTAGCCACATTTAAGCGCTATAAGTTCGCCATACTTGATAGTGGATAGCTAACTACTGAAAAAAGTTCTGGGAAAATTATGAAAATGAATGCAAATGACATTTTACAACACTGATCACCGCACAAAAGTAGAGCGCAAGAACCAACGGCACCAGACGGCGGTCGTAACGAAACTCTGAAATTTTATTGGGTTGGTAAAGAATTAGAATTTTCAATGTTTTTACATTGATAATCAATAGTTCCAATGGACTTTAAAAATTGCTGGAGAGTTTCCGATTCGATTGATAATAAAATCTCGAAAATCCATTGAATGATAAAGGAGCTATTAACGTTTGAAATCTTACATGATTTTGTGACGGTCTCGAATTTGGAAATTTTCATTTGTCACCCTGTATCCGAGTCTTCCCCTTGGTCGTTCAACAATGATGTCACAGTTTTTAGGGGGGAGGGGGTCTAAGATTTTGTGACACTGCATATACTAGGTATACAAAAAAGTGTGACAGAGGGGGGAGGGGGGTCTAGAAATCTCAAAAAGTAGTGGACGTCATATTTGAATCGTCTCTTAGACGTAGTTTACGTCAAAAATCAAGAATGGTGGCAATGCATAGTAATTAATGCAAAAACACGAAAAAATAATATAAAAAATGCGATCTATTCTCCTAAAGTGCTTTTATGACCTTTCTTATGTGATTTTTTCAATACGATGCACGAGAAAGGCATCATTGCTGCTAGGTGGATTATTTTGGTTTTTTCGTAATATTTTATAATCTCAAAAAATCAACGACGATGTTGTTGTTATACTTGTTAAAATTCAATATGAAACTCTCAAAACTTTCTAAATTTTTTATGAATCTTTTGATTTTTTGTTGAAATAGTTTTTAACTTCTTCGTTTTACTTGTCATTGTTACAAAAAACGTTACAAGTTATTGTTTTTTCTAACGTACTTTGCGGAAAGTTCTAAAATGCCTATTAAACATGTTCCGGTTTGTCCATTTTTTATCTCTTACACAGACATACAGACTACCACTATTTACATGATTGACTAACCAGCTGATGTAGTGCACTGCTAACCAAAATGCAGCCTTTTGCCTGGGTTCATTACTAATATTCCATACAAGTATATCATCTAATGTCGAATTCGTTTTTAAACCTGGGTTAGTGCCAACCCGAACCCTGAATAAAAAAACATTTTCAGTTCCATCTGTCATTGGATATGTTGGTGTGCGTAGCATCGTGTTTGTTTTGATTCGAAACATATGATCCAGGAAACCCAGTGCACTGGCAGTGCGTTGGCGTTGACTTTGACGAATTGATTTTTGCGGATAGTGGAATTTACTTTTGGGTGGATATAAACAGGGAAACTGCTCCTGGAATTCATCTCATGGCTCCGATATTCATCCCATCAAAAACAAAGCAATGGAAAAGAATTTGGATTGTTTATTATTTTTGTGATTTTTCTCAGCAGTGAGGACGCATGTTGACAAAAAGAGGCGACGAAATTGGTGCTGCATTTCTTTGTTTCCCGATGAGATGAATATATATTCAGTGAGATGGAGATCGGAACAGTTCCCCAATTTAATTATATTCAATAATCCCGTGCATATTTCTATACCAAGAATTCCGTATTTTCATTATTTCCGTAAATTCATCTATTTCTGCAAAAGTTTTTTTTTTAAACACTCAGAAGCATGTAATATGACCAGAGTTCGCTAATTTTTTTCCTTGCTACCTCTCCTGATAAAGGTAGCCTCACACCTCGGGAAAATTTTCCGCCGGATTTTGGGCCCCGTGCATTTTTAATTTTCGGAGGAATTGCTCAAGGTACTTCCGGGGGAATTTATTTACGAAACTTGCGGAGCAATTCCTGAAGGATACTTCGAGGAAGTTCCTGTATTCTAGAAGGATTTCCTGAAGGAATTATATTGTAGAAATTTTCAAATTAATTCCTGGAGCAACTTTCAGAGAAAATCCTAGAACAGTATTCAAAGATATTCCTAGAAGAATTTTCAAAGGTGTTCATCTCGAAATTATCCCTTGGAAAAAATATGGAGGAATGCCTGAAAGATATCGCCAAAAATTCAAGAAAGAATGACTTAAAGAATTTCTGAAGAAAATTCTGAAACGCACGAAAGAGTTTTTGGAAGAATTTCAAAAGAAATTCTGCATAAGAAATAATTCTATTCGGTATTCCTCAAATATATTTTTCTGACAATTCTTAGCGGATTTTGTGAACGGGTTTCAAGGGGAATTCCCAAACTACATAATTCCATCCACCGACCTAATTTAGGACACCATCTGTGAGGAAAATCTGAATGAACTTATGAATACATAACTTCCCTAACAATTATTTTTAAAACTGAATCTAGACAACAGTACCGGATTAATTTCATTTTAAACTACAATAACAAATATCACAAAATTCCCGGAAAAAAGATTTTCAACGCGCATTTTATTTTAATAAACAGACAGTTTCGTTTCTCCCTTCTGCTTGTTTATTCCGCCCAGTCCCACCCACCCACGTGGTTTTGACAGTTGTAGTACAGTTGTATTGGTGAACCTGGTGCGAAACCGTGAAACAACACAGTGCGAACCCGACAGCTTTGGGGTTGGAACTAGTGCGAACCTAGTTCCAACCTGAGCGAATAAAAAAACACTTTGACAGCACTTAGGTTGGAACTGGTTCCAACCTAGGTTGGAACTTTTTAAAAACGAATTCGACATAACTTTCGAAATTCTATTTTCATTCTTAATCGAAGTAATTTGATTACATATTCTTTTATAGATTTACCTCTATCGCAAACAAGAATCCTATGTAGGTAAATTGTTGTCAGGAACCCCACAGGTAGAGCAACTTGAGTCCTGTAATCTACCTATTCCATGAATTAATCATTTTTCTCTATTCGGCAGAACGTCATTGAGCAGAAGGTATATATATGTCTTATCTTCACTGCATATGAAATTCCTCTTCAGTTACTCCAAATTGTTACCCAATCCACCTTGGGATGGAGCTCTTCACATCTCACAATTGGTAGGTACTCTGTGTTCTTGACCGCTACTGTACCCTGATCTACTGTGGTATTCTGCTGTACAGAATCCACACAGAATCTAATTTTGATCGTTGCATTGTTCGATTGCCATTTAATCCGGGTAACGTTTGTAATTTTTAAATAACTTTTTTTATAATTTCCACACAAAGTTGAAGTTTGAACTGATATTTATTTTTTGCTTCTGTCCTTACTGACAGGCTAAAGCCAAAATTGGCCCATCTCGCCCAACTGATATTTTGATTTTTCTTTCGACGCTGGATTTGTTATGAACCTGTTTAAGCGTGAATATGAAAATTTTCAACTTAGTTTTTTATTTACTACGAATTGATGAAAATCATAAAATTTTAGATTAAGTTGTACGGTGATATTTTTAAATTTCTTGGCAAAAAATCTCTACTAATTGGCACGCGATGTTGGATAAACGTACAACTCGTGCTGAAAATCAAAAACACTTGTATAACCACCTGTATAAACACATGCAGCTGTAGTTGCACAAATTACTATTTATGAATTATTGTCCCCACTCATGCAAGTCAGAATAAGCTCGCATAATAATAGCCAAACAGAATATAGTGCCATTACTAATAGCCGTTTGAAAAAGCTGCAACAAATATTTGATTTTAACAAGATTGAACAACAATCTAAGTCCTTTGCGCACAGCAATATTGAATAAATCGTAAATATTGCCGATTTGGGCATTTCACTACGCATTTTATTACATTATTAAGACAATTACGCTTTTTGATTGTAAAACTTTTGCAGTTATTTTTAACCAATAATTCACAAAAAATATATCAGCTTGTTAACTCATTTTGTCCACCCGCCAATGGCAAACCTTCAGATTCCTTCCCAATTAGTCATACCCGAAAGAAAAATATCCTAAAGGGTCCCATTAATTCTTCAAACAGGTAATAATAAAAATTCTATTAAAAGCGAATAGAGCACGTACCGACAAAACACCACTCCCATGACTTTTATCCGACCACCTCGCATCGGGTGGTAGGTACGGGGTCCTCGGCTCCAGGGCAAGAAAAAAGTCCAAAGGAACAAAGCCATAAAAAGCGAAAGAAATCTCCGTCTTGCTCCCGGTTGCTTCGACTACAAAATTGATTTTACGTGACGAGTTCAATGGAGCAGTGAGCCAAATGTAAGGCAACGCGGCAGTCGCCTTGAGTGTGGGTGGAAGTTCTAACATTCCCGAAGCATTCGCCAGCATCAGCATGATGGCAAGAGCTTTTGAAGCGAATACACGCCGGCTGACTCGAGCGGAAACGTGCGTTTTCAACCGTGGCTGGTTGCGATTTGAAACAACCATCAGCCAAAACGGAATCGATCATTCCAGTGCCAGTGTGGTGCTGGGAAAGTTCTCCCGCGCCGGAGGAAAGCTGCGTTTCGGCTGGTTGCCTGACGCTCTGTATTATTCGGCGGAATTTGATTTTACTCCGGGAACGTGATCATAAATTTATTATTGAGACTTGCATGTGAACCCCGCCTCGTACCGATCCGACGGCGGAGGGCCCTTTGTGCACTCGCTTTGCGACTCAACTGAACTGGTTTGGTTGGTCGGGTCCCAAGCTGAACCGAAATGGAAACATGACTTTTGAAAAGTGCTAAGGGATTACTTCCGAGCTGGGAGATGTGCTCCGAGGCACGTTCGAGGCGGCTCCTTACTTGCAGCAGTGGATAGTTTCCGGCTTCGGAGTCGCCTTCCACCGTGCCATGTGTGTAGGAACACGAGTTTTGCTACCAAGCACTATTCCGCTGTCGAAATGCCATTAACTGTAGAGAGCATTCATCGTTTGTGAACTGCAGCAATAGATTCGTTTATTTGAACCCTTTTTTATTCGGATTATACAGCTTCAGTTACGTTTTTATGAGCATGAGCATGAGCATGAGCATGATGACCGTACAATTCGTAGTTGCTACTCCGTGATTGATCAGAACAAGCAAAATTGCACAGAGAACCAACAGATGAAGCCGGGACTAGCTTGTCATCCTCAATGTGCACGTTTCGAGAGTTCAAAACTTATAAGAATCAATAACGGCGCCGGCCACGTCCTTACGGTCATCTGGGAGAGGAAGGAATGTGAGTGTGACATCCGTTGTTACTAGAGACCGAGTATACCTCTGCATCTCCACGGTTGTCACAGGAAGGAATTTTGTTAGTGGGTAGGGATGTATTGTTACATAAATCTGGATTCACCTTGGTAAGTGATGCGATCTATGTAACACTTGAATTACATTAAGTCTTCCGGCAGCCGGCTGCCGAAAGAATACAATAAAAATTATTGTATACTTGTGTATTTAGATTTAATCATACGTTGATCAATTATGACTGTTTTACCTAGATAGCGAAGCTTATGTTGGATTAACTCAAAACTGGAACTGGAACGGTTTATCCCGAATAGTAGAATGGAATAGTGAAGTCTCAACTCTGTAACATTTTGCATAAGACGCTCAATATTAATTAATCAGTATGAAATTTCACATGCCTTGTGTCAAAACTGAATGGAATTTACTGGTGTACTTTCTAGATCGATTACCGAAGCACTCACTTTAGTTCCACGAAACTTTAGAGAAAGATATTCTATGTTGGTATATGTTTTAGTTTCAATCATTTTCTATTGCGCTTCATGACAAGTAATTGTATTGTTATATATGTAACGGAACTCAAAATAAATTTGGAAATCAAACGTTTATACGTATTTTCTTGCTGGATAGATAATTTGAAATGCGATTTTTAACCTTCAGTGTCAATCAAAGTCGCTTATCAAATAACAAAGCCATTGCGCGTCCGTATTTATATTTTGCTATTACGTTTAATTGACCAGCTAACAAGGGAAAAAATCAAAATAAACTGAAAAAAGTATATGAATCTTGAAAAACTAAGTAACTTACTGTTATACTTTGCATACATACACGCACACACGGACAAAAGCACACATACATGCACATACGTGCACACACACCACACACAAAAAACGCGCATATCCATGCAGTTACGTTTTTATGCGCATTAAACTACATGCCGTTATTTTGAAGTGAACAAAATTACAATAGTTGTAGAGTTGAGCGTTATATGCATTTTCTTTGTATTTTCAAACTCAGTTAGATCTACGACTTACTCGAGTCCACAAAAAATCATCCAAGCTCAAAATACTGAAACATTGGTAAAATGAATTGTTATTTGGATCAGATGGGATCAGATGATGCAATTGATAGAAATGCTAGCCGAAAGGTGGTAAATGGTAATTCGGTAATGGTAATGGTAAGTACTGTATCATCAATATCATGTATCAGAAGCTTGTTTCGGACATTTATATCATTATACTCCAGTTCCCAATACTCCGGGAGTCTGCTTATCCAGAGTAGTGGCAACATTTCATTTGGCACGAAACTCATGCTTGTGACATATCAATATTTATGACTAAAAGCTCAGAATAATTTTTATATCAATATTTATGATTTTAAAGACAACTCAACAGATGATTTTTTGTTGAAGTTCCTTCGGGAAGTCCTCCGAAAGTTCCTTCAGGAATTCCCAAGAAAGTTCCTTCAGGAATTCCTCCGCAAGTTCCTCCAGGAATTCTTTCGGAAGTTCCTCTTGAAGTCCTCCAGGAATTCTTCCGTAAGTTTCTCTAGGAGTTCTTTCGAAAGTTTCTCCAGGAATTCCTCCGGATGTTGCTCTGGAAATTCCTTCGGAAGTTCCTTCAGGAATACCTCCGAAAGTTTCTCCAGCAATTCCACCGGAAGTTTCTCCATGAACTCCGCCGGATGTTCCTCCAAGAATCCCGCCGAAAGTTCCTCCAGGAATTTCTCCGTAAGTTCCTCAAGGAATTTCTCCGGATGTTTCTCTGGGAATTCCTCCGGAAGTTCCTCTGGGAATTTCTCCGGAAGTTCATATGGGAATTCCTCCGGAAGTTCCTATGGGAATTCCTCCGGAAGTTCCTCTGGGAATTCCTCCGGAAGTTCCTCTGGGAATTCCTCCGGAAGTTCCTCTGGGAATTCCTCCGGAAGTTCCTCTGGGAATTCCTCCGGAAGTTCCTCTGGGAATTCCTCCGGAAGTTCCTCTGAGAATTCCTCCGGAAGTTCCTCTGAGAATTCCTCCGGAAGTTCCTCTGAGAATTCCTCCGGAAGTTCCTCTGGGAATTCTTCCGGAAGTTCCTCTGGGAATTCCTCCTGAAGTTCCTCTAGGAATTCCTCCGGAAGTTCTTCTGTGAATTCCTCTGGAAGTTCCTCTGGGAATTCCTCCGGAAGTTTCTCTGGGAATTCATCCGGAAGTTCCTCTGGGAATTCCTCCGGAAGTTCCTCTGGGAATTCCTCCGGAAGTTCCTCTGGGAATTCCTCCGGAAGTTCCTCTGGGAATTCCTCCGGAAGTTCCTCTGGGAATTCCTCCGGAAGTTACTCTGGGAATTCCTCCGGAAGTTCCTCTGGGAATTCCTCCGGAAGTTCCTCTAAGAATTCCTCCGGAAGTTCCTCTGGGAATTCCTCCGAAAGTTCCTCTGGGAATTCCTCCGGAAGTTCCTCCAGGAATTCCTCCGGAAGTTCCTCTGGGAATTCCTCCGGAAGTTCCTCTGGGAATTCCTCCGGAAGTTCCTCCAGGAATTCCTTCGGAAGTTCTGATATAAAATCCTACAGAAGATCCTCCAGTGGAAATGTGGAAATTCCGCTGGAAGTTTCATGAAACATTTCTCTGGAAGTTCTTCGAGAGAATCCATCAAGAAGTACTTCTAGAAATGTTTCCGGAATCTACTACTGGAAATCCTTCAAACAATTCAATTTTGACGGCGGTGGTGGTGCACAGGTCAAGTTCGGATGCCTTCCTGTTGCACAGTTGTCTTAGGTAAGTGATTAGTTTTGAATTAGTTCTGAAGACCATCTTGTTATAGCGTATCAAATTGATTTGAAAGCCAAGCCCAAGAGTTGATTTTTCATAGTTTTTGGACACATTGGCCTCGTACGCTAAGAGAAAAGAACAAATTTCGATTTGCTCTGAAATCCATCTTGCGACGCATTAAATTTTATGATTTCAAAAATCCAATTAAGTTGTTGACTATGTTGTTGGTTGAAAAAAGACCCCATTTGACCCAAGATTCTCCCTTAAGCATTTTTTTTTCAATCGCGGGCTCCTAATGGTAAGGATACAAGACAACAGGACTTATCTTATGCAATTCAATTGTATAATTTCACTGATCATGGAGGAACAACCATAAATATGTACAATCGGTCAAACATAACTAAGTTTTGGTAATCTTTGCCCTACACCCAACCAGTGGATGGCAGATTTTAATACAGTTCTGCATAAGAACCTTACAGAAACTGTATAATAATTGGGCATATACAATTTTTGGAAGATTTTAATACAATCGTTGTATTGAAATTATACAGATTTGTATTATTTTAATACAATTTCTGTATAAAAACCTTACAGATTTGTATATGCCACGTTTTTATACAATAATTGTAAGATTTGTTTTTTGGGTGTACGTATACCAATTTCAATAGCTTATTATTAAAACCCTCAATGCATTCAAAATGTTTAGAACAAACTTGCCTCCGACCTGAATCCCAAAAATTTAACATCACGACAGGAGCCACGTTTCCCACGTTATTCAGAATTTCGTTCATGTGCACACTAAAAACTTCAAAAAGTACTAACCCTCCTCAAGCCCCACGAGCTTCAAGTACACAGGCACCGACCTAAATCAAAACGTCTCGCGAGTTTGTTGCTCGATTGCTCCAGACGGTTGCATTTTCAATTTTCTTCCAGACCGTGAAACATTCCAACAAGTTGTAGCCCGAGCCCAAACCACATTCGTAAAACCTTGCCACGAGTCCGACTCTACCGAATCAAGAAGCGGGGGTGACCATATAAAACTGCCATGAATCAATATCCGCCGGCTCATGCGCTCTCCCATGTCAACATTCATTATGATTTATCTCTCGTTGTCAGAAAATTATGATTTATGCTGCTTCTTCGCTGGATCTGAATAATTCGTATTCCAGTCCGTTTGTGCGTTCAGATACAGCTGTAATCAAATGACAACGACGGCACATCGGACCGACGGCGAAGGCTACGGCTCTACAGCAAACGTCCCTGGGCAGCAAAAAGCACACCACCCAACAACGTTTATTACTCTCTAAACGTAAAACTTTTCGTCGCCAAACTCAGCCCCCGCTCGCGCCGACAGGCCTCCCCGGATCCAGGAGATGCCATTCCGCCCATCCGACGACGATGGAAGCTTCCTCCATATCACAATGTTATTTTTTTTCTCGTCTGCAACCTTGTCGTCGCCTTCCGTCGGGTAACATGTTGTAAAAATAAGCAACATCCTTTCCATTTAGGGCAGCCCTAAAAATCTCGTTGCTTATTCCATTTTTGCAAACACCAACACCGCCTGCCACCCTCGCAACGCGCTGCCAGTTTCGTCGCATGGTGGGTACTTCCGCAGGCTGACTGGTCGAAATTATTTGGTAGACTTCGAAAAATGATTCCGATTTGGTACAAGGCCAACGAAAATTCCCTTTTTTATGTAAAATGTTTAAACCTTCATTCAAAAGTCAGATATCATGGGCACAAAGATTTAAATCTTCAAAATATTTTTTTTGTCATTCGAATTTTTGCAAAAATCTCTCCACATGTGAGTTTGAGTCGTATCCTTTTACGCCGCAGAGCGAAATTGAACCTGCTAGGCGATGATGCCTTCCAGCTTTGAAGCAAATCAACCAAAGCACAGTGCTGTTAGTCCGAAACAATTTTGTGAGGTTTCTCTCATCGTCGGAACGCAGAACACACTTGCCGGCCTTCGCCTTGCATATACACACGAGTGGAACTGAACAGACCGAAAGAACTAGGAATCGGGGGCGTCCCTTTTCTTTGTTTGTCAGATCCCGTGCGCCATCGACGTGTTGTCCTTTATTGTGTCCTTTGAGATTTTCAACACAGCAGTGATATAAATTACGGATAATAATGGGGTGTGTGCGTATAAAAGGAGGCCCTAGATTGCTAACGAACATGTGAAAAGTATCTTGGATATCACGTTCGACATGAGGTTTTTATGTGTATCATCGGGGTAAACCACTGTGTGGCACTATTTTATTATTAACTTTTCACCTCTCCAATTTTCTGTGTTCTACGCCTGATAATGGGCTTGTTTGTGGGCGCACCAGAGTGTTCGACTGATTTCTTATGGAGTGATGTTTGTAACGAAGCATGATTGTCGGTTTTTGTTCAGACGATTGTAATAAATATAATGTGGGACTCCATGCAATATGGTGAGCAAAGACGAGAAGCAACCAATCTGAAAATACTTTGTGATAAATATAATTGAATATTTTTCTTGGACAAACAGCTATATATGGATGACCATTACGCATATACATTAAAAGCAAAATTTTGTGCCATTCTTTAGCATAAGGTTAAGTGTTTTGTATCAAATTATGCATGCAAACTGCTAGGTGATTTGATGTTGCATGAAAAAGAAGAAGTCTGTAAGAGTAGAAGCAGCGCCAAAAACGTACTGCACTATAAGTCTTGGGATCTGGAAAAAAATCAAATTCCACAGCCCCAACCGAGCACTAGAGGGGGCGATTGTACATAAAGTTGTGACAAAACGTTCTATACTAAGAGCAAATGTACCAAGAAAACAAGGCTTAGTTAACTCCTTAATAAAGGTACAATATATGTAACCTAAACGTCGAATGAAAACGTAAAACCCGTCAGTATAAGTGAACTGAAAGTGAAAGCCAATAACATCAACTAACACAATAAAATTTTAAATCACAATGTTGTCTTCATTCTACTGTAGAAGAGAAATTCAACCCGTACGGCTAACCGATTTTATTTAAATTGATTTAGATTTTTTGAGAAGAATTTCAAAAAATTCATCTTATGCTTTCCAGTGCATTTTTTCAAAAATCTTTCTGCTTCTTTTTCTTCATGCAACATCAAATCCAGAAAAAATATTTTAAGCTCTTTTTTAGTGGACTGTATTCAATCGTCTAAGACGAGTTAAGTAACTCCATTCAATTCTACCAATTATTTCGATATCTTTGCAGATACGTATTTCGACCACAACTGTGTAGTCGTCTTCAGTGTCTCGTACTTGACTCGACTTGTCGACTAAGTCAAATTATAAATCAGGAATGTGTGTTTATATGCCCAAAACAAGGATATAGCTTAGCTTAGCTTAACTAAGAATGACTGTACTTGTTAATGGTTGCTTCTCTGTAACTGGTGTAAAATGCGCTATAACCTAAGCGAATAAAGGTTGGCATTTACTACCTAAGGCTCCAGTCAGTTGGGAGAGGAATATTAGTGTATAGTTATTGTTGCTACTACAGATCGAGAAAACCTCTGTAAACCACAATACCACAGAAAGGAAAGTACGTTAACTTGGTGAGGTAGATGTACAGAATTATATATCGAGGATTGATTCACTTAGAAAAGTGATGTAGTCTTTGCCAGATATCTTGTCTATAAGGCAGCAGCGGTAGTCACTAGACTTCCTAGCTCGTCTCCAAAAGTTGAGAAACTAAACAAGGATACAAACAATTAACAGTTGAATCACACATTTTGTTTCAAACATTTGAACACTCAGATATTTTGTTGGTATGAAAGAAATTTGATTAACTATTATTAGTACAAACCCCATTCGATTTTGGAAACATTTAATTTTGGCAACATTCGATTTTGGTAACATAAATGTACGGAATGTGTTGCCTAAATCGAATGGGGTCTGGATAAAACAAACCCAACCCAACCGGAGTGCAAACAGAAACCTGCGCCATTCGGCATAACGCTGCTCGACACTCCAACCGAGTCTAACCGAAGATGCGTCGCGTCACTGGACGCTGATCGTTTCCTCAGCGCTTCGAACGGATCAGATTCCTTGGTGAACATGTAAGAACTTGCACATAAACGCATCTGTTTCTCTGCGAAGGAGAATGGTGTGAGAAAAGACTCTACGACACTACTCATAGTTCCATTACCCCGAATACCATCACCCCGAAAGAGTCACTTCTCAGAATGCCATTACCCCGAATGGGGTACTGCCCTGAATAAGCCAGCACCCAGAATCAGTCAGTTTATACTTCATTTCAATGAAAAAATGTTAATCAATAGAGGTTTTTTTAAATTCATGTGAATGATTCGAGTAATTCGCATTTCGCAGAATTTTGATCGTAAAGATGATAAGAAAATTCTTTTAAGCTTTTAGTGGAATGTCTTCACTTATCATATCACGAGTTAGTACTATCCCATTTAATTCCACCACTTGATTGTAAATACAGATACGTATTTCGACTATAACAGTTAAGACGTTTTCAGTGTCTCGTACTTGACTCGACTTAAGACAAGAATTGGCAGATCCAACCCGACCAAGTAGTATATATTTTCAATTTTTGAAAAGATTGTTATTTTACGATTCATCGGTATCTGTGGGTGATTGATTATTGATTGATAATGATTTAAAACTACAGATTCGAAATGTATTCGGTGTAAAGGCATTCGGGGCAGGGACGGGAATGACATTTCTTTTTGCCTTTCTCGTACAACTAAGTTGATCGGTCATTGCGTTTAAAAGTTATGAAGAAAATGGTACATCGGACCATATAAACCCCATACAAGGTTGGTGTCTTAACTAAATGCGAGAAAGGCACCACCAACGCTAGGTGTATTAATCTGGGTTTTTACCATTCAAGACAAAATTTTCAAAACGACTTATCTGCTTTTGTAAACAAAGCTTTAAACGACGATTTGACGAATCTGATAGCTCTTCCACACAAACTAACACCATCAACAGGTAGTGAAAATCTTCACCTACCTACGTATTGGTGGTTTTGGTTTGCGTGGGAGAGCTATCAGATTCGTCAAATCGTCGTTTGAAGCTTTGTTTAAAAAAGCAGATAAGTCGTTTTGAAAATTTTGTCTTGCATTCATTTTTCCATGCAATAACAGAGCTGGCAACAACGCCAACTTTGCACCGTTTCAACAATTAACACAATTTTGTGTTATATTCACACAAAACTGG
This sequence comes from Armigeres subalbatus, assembly GCF_024139115.2. NCBI lineage: Eukaryota > Metazoa > Arthropoda > Insecta > Diptera > Culicidae > Armigeres > Armigeres subalbatus. The sequence continues at coordinate 178,991,195 of NC_085141.1, read as the reverse complement.
CCTCTCCTGCAACTGCCATGTTGCTCATTTTAGTGTAACCGAAGGCTAACGATTTTCGATGAGTTCATTACACACAGAAGAGAGAGCAGTGTTATTTAATTATTAATAAGTACACACTGTAATATGTAATAAGTAATAAGTACACACTTATGTAACATACACACATGTAATAAGTACACACTTAATAAGTACACACACATTAATAAGTACACACAGCAGAGCAGCAACCACATTTTTTCAAGCTGAAGTGAAAACTAATGAAGCCTTTTCATACTTTTCAGAGGATTTTCCAATTGTTTCGACGAACATATTGTACCGCTCATGAAAAAATCTACTCCTCCGCTTTGATATTTTTGAAAAATAAACCACCCCGTGGTGGATTCCGGCGGTGAATGCTTTGATAGCACGTGCTTTTTGTAAAGCGGATCAATTTTACACATCTAGTCTAAGAGCCTTGGAAAATTATCACGAAAGTTGTCAAATTATGAGATTTGGCCGAAACGTCGCCGTGATGTGTTCAAAGTATTCTAGTGATCTGTAAATGACTTTAAGTGTGTGGTTCTCCGAACCCGGAGGATAAGAGAGCGTCCGCAACGGGTTAATCATTCAACACCTTTCTCATAATGCGAAATTTGAAATTTAACTTCTGCCAGCGCTGCTGTTATTTTACTTTTCTTTACTGAGAAGTTGTTGGAATAGATAATAATTGATTATTAAGAAATGAGGTTACTTCTGAATTAAAAATAGTTACCTGTTCTATGATCAGGTAGAAAGTATAGACAAGGTGCCTCTGTTGTACTAAAATCTGGCACTGTCTTTGAGAGGACATGTCTTCCTTTTTCATACAATGTCCTCCCATCCACCTTTCAGCCAAACAATGTCTTCCTTTTAACAAAATCCAAAATATCGTTTGGGCTTCGACAGGCTTTCTTATTTCCTTTTCTTACAAGTCAACGGATTTCTCGGTGGTACTGACGACTATTTCACAAAACTAGATTGCTGAAAAAAAAACTCCAGTTGAATCGTAACAAAATGCGCTGAAATATCTCTTAGTTTAGTACTGAAGACATCTGATTTTGTTATTGTTATGTTCTAAAAATGAAATGAAACGATGTTTTGCCAAAATCCGAAATTAATTTTTATTATTGTCCTCGGGTCATCAATTGGTTGTCTGAATAATTCCGAATAAGTGGCCGTACACATATTACGTAAGCACTTAGGGGGGTGGGTGGTCAATATCTTACGCTCCATATAAATAAAAAATCATTTGTATGAAAAAAAATCTTACATGGGGGGAAGGGGGTCGAAAAACCCAAAAAAAAATTGCTTACGTAATAAGTGTACGACCCCTAACTTAACTGACAAAATTTAAATTCGTTCGACTATTTGTACAACCAATATGAAAGAAAAACCAATATAACACCATTCTTTGTCCCAAGATTTCCACCCACAAAAGCCTTTAAATTCGACCTAGAAAGCTACGACCTTATCTAACTCATTTATTTAGGCCCGAGGTGAGCCAGCCTAGGGCTGAAAGCCTCGCAAATGAAGATAATAATAATAATAATCATAAGAAAATTATTTTGAGCTTTTTAGTGGAATGTTTTCACCTGTCATAAGACGAGTTTATACAATCCCATTGAATTCCACCACTTAATTGTATCTTGACAGATACGTATTTCGACCTCAAAAGTAAGGCCGTCTTCAGTGTCTCGTACTTGACTCGACTTGTTTACAAAAGCAGATAAGTCGTTTTGAAAATTTTGTCTTGAATGGTAAAAACCCAGATTAATACACCTAGCGTTGGTGGTGCCTTTCTCGCATTTAGTTAAGACACCAACCTTGTATGGGGTTTATATGGTCCGATGTACCATTTTCTTCATAACTTTTAAACGCAATGACCGATCAACTTAGTTGTACGAGAAAGGCAAAAAGAAATGTCATTCCCGTCCCTGCCCCGAATGCCTTTACACCGAATACATTTCGAATCTGTAGTTTTAAATCATTATCAATCAATAATCAATCACCCACAGATACCGATGAATCGTAAAATAACAATCTTTTCAAAAATTGAAAATATATACTACTTGGTCGGGTTGGATCTGCCAATTCTTGACTTAAGTCGAGTCAAGTACGAGACACTGAAGACGTCTTAACTGTTATAGTCGAAATACGTATCTGTATTTACAATCAAGTGGTGGAATTAAATGGGATAGTACTAACTCGTGATATGATAAGTGAAGACATTCCACTAAAAGCTTAAAATAATTTTCTTATCATCTTTACGATCAAAATTCTGCGAAATGTGAATTACTCGAATCATTCACATGAATTAAAAAAAAAAACTTCTATTGATTAACATTTTTTCATTGAAATGAAGTATAAACTGACTGATTCTGGGTGCTGGCTTATTCAGGGCAGTACCCCATTCGGGGTAATGGCATTCTGAGAAGTGACTCTCTCGAAATGGAACTATCGGTAATGTCGTATAGACTTTTCCCACACCATTCTCCTTCGCATGAGAAACAGATGCGTTGATGTACAAGTTCTTACATGTTCACCAAGGAATCTGATCCGTTCGAAGCGCTGAGGAAACGATCAGCGTCCAGTGACGCGACGCACCTTCGGTTAGACTCGGTTGGAGTGTCGAGCAGCGTTATGCCGAATGGCGCAGGTTTCTGTTCGTACTCCGAAGGTTGGGAACGGTTTGTTTTCCAGACCCCATTCGATTTAGGCAACACATTCATGAATAATAATCATTTATTTAGGGGTGGTGAGGAAGTATTTTCCGAAACAAAGCAACCGAAGAACCGATGAATTTGAGGAGTTAATAGTGATCACGGATAATCAGGGTCACCAGGGAAGCAAATTTGTCAGATGGCATTTCTTTGATCTTTTTTTAAATCTTTCGTTTATTTGGAAGGCTCATTTGCCGTGAAGCGTTACGGAGCCGAAATCAAGTTTTACAATACTTTTCTTGATTCTTATACATAGTGTTAGTTTTGGGGAACCGAAAGACTCGCGGTTTGGTCGAGGTTAGGGAATACAATAATACAGTAGGAAAGGAAAGGATTTTAGGGTACTTAAGTAATTATGATGCTGATGCTCTTGAAGTTGACATTCTTCGCGATGTTTCGCATCTGTAACGGGATAAAAAAAACTTTTTTTGGGAGACAACAACGAGAGGAAGACATACGGAAGGGATTAACGACAGGCATTGAAATGGACAACAAGAGGAAGACATTCGTAATGGGGTACAACAGACAAGGGGAAGGGCAGACTAAGGTTACAGTATTACATCAGCAACTTTCAAAAATTGGTGGACCAGGGACATGTACTCGAGATCAAGGCCCGCCAACACTTCCCTAATAGGCTTTGGTTATTTTCCTCGGACCCGGAGATATTCAGTTAGCGCAGATCTGGGGCCACGATGCTCCTCGCACGCCCACACTTTTTTGATCTTTAATGGCTCATTTTTTTAAATTTTCTTCCTGCTTTGAAATCAACCTCACATTCCCGGAGAGGCAAAAAAGTAAACAACAGAACTCACATCACCCACCGCGCCGCGAAGATGAAATTCACCACAGCAAAATGTACACATTCACCCAGCAAATTGAAAAATTCACCACGCGTTTAAATGGGCCACTCACAGTCATACGGTAAGGAGCGAACTGAGCAGCCTGTCAGAGCGACTTGTGAGTGGCTGAATGCGAAATTGAAAGGTCGGTGTTGGAAATGATTTTTCGGCTGCACCCAGTCGCACTCACCACGGCGGCGATGAAGGCGACTGCAGATAATACTGAGATCCATGTTTTTCACTGCATTGACTGTGAAATATTTCTACCCTGGTCCGAACAATAAGATTTCCAGATAAACGCCTGCTTTCGAAAAAGTTTGATTATTTTTTAAAAGTTTTACATATCAAAATGGTTACAATTTATACATGGGAATTGCCACACTCTTCCAAAATCGTTTGAACAAATAAATACCTCGAAAACTTATTGACTTCTCCAAATGCATAAAAATGTACGTGAGTCAGCTGTATTCCTCTCAAAGTGTTTGTGATAGTTTTGCTGCAACTGTATTACCAAACACTTTTATTTTATACATTCTTCACAGTGACATTAGTGTTAGTGATTCTGGTTTTGGAGAAGTCAATTGAAAGTAGACGGTGCTATTAGCGTTCAAAATCTTACATGATTTTTTGGAGCAAACTGATTTAGAAATTTTTATTTTCCGTATTTTTGGGTAACCGCTGTTCGTCAGAAGTCCTACGTTTCTTCATACCCCACCGTGGAATATAACAAGTCTTGCTTAACTTTTCAAAAGGTCCTAAGTAACATTTTTTTCATGAATTAATTTGAGTAGCGCAATCAACAGACCAATATGAAAGCTTTTGATTGCACTACTCAAATTAATTCATGGAAAAAATGTTACTTAGGTCCTTTTGAAAAGTTAATCGAGAAGTAATATGTAGATTAAACTATTGAGTTCCCAGAAAAGGATCGTAAAATCCTGATTGTAATGATTTGGATAACTCCAGTTGTTAAATCCAATTTTATTTTAGAAATAATTTCTTCCATAAAAATACCGTTTGCAATGCGCAATGTTTTGAAATAGCGGAAAAAAAGCGTTGTCGTTTCGCTACAATTTCCATTGTGTTCCTTTGAGGGCTACGTAATATTTGATCGAACCCTTAATATTTCCTAGATGTCTTACAAAATTACAGGGGTCATCGATTGTTTTGAACTATTCAAACAGACCTCCCTCTTATGCAACGAATTTTTTTTCTACCGATTGCGTGGAATGTCATACGACCTAGAAGTGTAATTTTCTTTATACAATGGACACTGCGAGTTTCGCAGTTCGATTACAACAAGTTTTTTTTACGATTATTTTAACGATTATTTTAAATACTGATAGATAATGTTCAATATAATTTTCTGCTCTTTACCGTTTTCAAGCATCAGTATCGATACTCCCCATTTATAGAAAAATTTCAGCTAGGTCTGCGGTGACATTTCATGACAACTAAAGTTAGGTCTGCACTGAAATTCATATTATTTGAATCTGTATCTCCCTCCCAGGCTGCTACTGATGCTGACAATAGCCACTCGATAGTTAGCCGCTGAAACGCTGCAGACTCCACCTTAGCAAATAAATTTGCTGCACCATCGACGGCTATCATTAGGTCCGCTACCGATGCCATCGAAATTTCTGCGGTCACTAAGCGATCATGAATTGCAGTTTGAAAAAAAGTTGTTTCAGCTCAACCTTCTCTCAAATTTAGTGTTAATAGAGCGCCTTTTCAATTATGAACAGCCACAAACCAAATTCTGACTTTGGTTTTGTTGCTGTTAATGATTGAAAAGGCATGTAATTTATCGTAAATAATCAGCCGATTCGATTGACATATAAATCTCCTAAATCCATCGTAAGGTACGGGCACTGTTGATGTTTGAAATCTTATATAGTTTCGTGACGTTCCCCAATTTACGATTCTGATGTGACACCCAATAGCTTCGAGTAAGACGTTGTCTAACGTCAAAAATTTTAATAACATTTAATCCTGTGGATCTCATTTTGGATTGCTGATTCCCTGCGAAAAGTGGTTACTTTTAAAACGGATTAACAATGTTTTCAAAACAAGTTCTTGAATAGCCATTTCGGAAAAAAAAAATTTACGGAATATATCAAAATACTAGTTTTCCAGCAGAAGCGGCCTAATTTATTTTTTTTTAAATTCAAAAAGGTGTGTATCGAAGTTTTTAATGAACAAGTTCATAGAAAATTGTTTACCTATTCTGTATGAGCACCAATATTATGCGGCGATTAGAAAGATTTGATACCTTATACCTAAAACTGCTTTTCTATGTTTTTGTTTGGCAAGTTTATTTAAGTTTGCCAGGATAAAACAAAAACAATAAGAATTGGCTCTTTCTTCCTGGGAAGTAAAAAAATGTAATGCGGGATGTTCCCTGATGGGCCGTTTATCCTTAGGACATTTTCTACAAGAATTGTTTTTCAAGAAGATGGATGATTTTTCATTGACGCTTGGTGCGTTTCTTTCCTATTGTTGAACGCTCATAAGAAATGCATGTGCGTTCAACAATAGGCGAAGAAATTAGCCGTTTAAAATTTGGCGAATTACCCTATTTATCAAATCTTTCCTAGGTATATGAAAATACCATTGTATTTGCCACACAAGATATATACTCATGCAATGGCGACCATTGAAAAGCTTTAAATTATTAACTGAGGAAATGCTAACAGCATACTAAATTGAAAAGCAAGCCAAGTTCCAGTTGAAATGTTAAGCAAATGAAGAAGAACAAGTAGAAAACGAAGAAGACCGATGTTGTAAATTATATCTAAAAGATGCTAATATTACACCTGAGAGTTGAAATTTTTGAATATTTCACCTTGGATCCATAATTTTGCGTAAATATATTCGTAATGGTCATACCGTCAAATCGCCATTCACCGTGCATTTTAGGCAATTTAGCAAATCTTAGAGCTCTCCAAATAATTTCAATTGAAAATTATACTCTTGAACACCTTCACGAACCTTAAATAATTGTTTTCATTGGAATGTAAATCAGAAACTATCGCTTCTTGGCAAGATAGATGGATGTAGATAATTTCAGTGGCGTCGCGTAACCTCACTTTTTACCTGTGCACTGATACAAAAAATGAAAATTTTGATATTTCTACAGCTCAAATGCAAAATAAAATTATCAGAGTCGTTTAAACTAATCAAAATCTAGTTATTCCATACATTTTCGTACGAAAATTCCTTAAATTTGAGTCCTGTGCACAGGTAGATTGAGGTTAGGGAAACGTCACTGGATAATTTTTCAGTGATATATATGGGTATCCTTTCGCCGTGTTAGGGCACCATTCACGGTGCATAAGAATTTTTCCTTTAAATCTATTAAAATATGAATTAAAACATTGATTTTAAAATGTTATTCGTGTTTTTCATTTAGTTAAGCATAAACATGTGAAGTTTATGTGTTTTAGTGTAACACAGAAAGGACATAATCAATCAAAACAATTATATTGCAGATGCAGAAATCAATGTTCATTAGCGTTACATAACTCTTATGACCAACAAGTCATCCCCGGAAAACCATTGCTTCTGCTCAACATGTACAAAATTATGGCGGTATCATTCATAGTACTCACGATTTCGATGGCCGGTGAATGGACACAGTTATTTTCTGGGGGAACAACTCGCCGGGCATTTTTATTTGCTGGAGAATGTAGTGTTACCAACATTTTCGGCTTAATTTAAAATCAAAATACAAATCGGACACTTCAATTGCAAGGACATTAAGAGTTAAATAACAATAAAACATTCACTTTTCCCACTGATATTGAGCGAGCTTAGATTATACTTGATGGCTGAAAACAAAGGTGGAACCAGACAGCCGCAGGATGTTAACAAACTTTAACGTCAAAACAGCTGTTGGAACAGTTATATTTCACAGTAATTACTCGGAGAGGATTCTTTCGAACTTCTTTAATGGTGCTGATGAGGAAATAAAGTATTTTTCAATATTTTGTAAACATAATGGAAATTACTTTGAACCCCACGGTGAATGGTGCACCCACGGTGAATGGCGACCTGACGGTATTCCTACAGCTTACATTATGGTTGATGTGCCATAAATTCGAGACGTGCCAGCCTAAGGCTGAAACTCTCGCTAATAAAGACAAAAAAATGTGCCATAATATAAAATGTACCAATAATCAAATTGAATTCCGATTACTTTGTAACTGATTCTGACTACGAAGGAATTTTATTTTGCTGTTCGAAGATATGTTGACATTTGTTATTCTATTTGACATTTGTGTATTCCACTACCAAAACAAAACTTACCTTTTATATGTCCTGATTTTCAGCTACGCAATCAAAAATGCTGTTTGAAAAATGGTATGGTACTTTATTGTCACCTTTTCAACGGTTCACCGGCACCCCTTTCACCAACCGTCTTCAAATTTCAAACAGCACTGCAAACTCCAATTCTCCGACTGCTTAATGCACGGTCGGGTTATCATCCAACACTCTTCGTGAATATTTTATATCCGAAAATGCTTTCTGTATTACGACCTCACTTCATTCTTCATGAGCACTTTTCTCCCGTGAGTTGGTTTATTCTTCGAAACTATCAACTCTTTCTTTGCTTTATACAGAAGACAAAATCACCGCACTTATGTTGTGCTTATTCTCACCACTACACCGCTTGCACAATCACGTCCTTCTTCGTCACTGTGTAAAAGGATCTCTTCTTGCCCCTTGAACCGGGTTTTGATTGCTATCTCTTCTTCAGCCGTTCAACTGCTTATCGTTACAGGAGGGCAACGTGCAATCACCGTCTGTCGTTCAAAACTTCGACTCACGGCTTCTCTTTGTACATGACACTATTTTCCATTCAACTTTTCATCGCATTTCCTACAAACGAATATCGATCACGGCATGCATTCACACCAGCAACATCCCAACCGGTAGAATGGTGGGAAATTGCGCGCAAACGCGCTAAAAATCTCTTCCTTCCTTTCCTATTCAGCGCCAACAATCAGTGCTTCTTGATTTCCAGACTTAAATTTCCACCAAACAAGCAAATCACCACTTGAAAGACACTCGTTTTTATCAGAACGGTTTTAAATTTCGCTGCAACTCTCGCCTGACCAACAATCACTTCTCACACCATTCCGGTGGAGGAAATTCAAAAACACGAAAACTCCTCAAACTCTTTCCAACCGACCAAGGAACGAGTGAAGTGCAACACACAAACCTATTGGGAATATCCAACAGGATAACGCTGGTTTCACTCCCCCTTAATTTCCCACAAGGAAGTCAGTGTTCCAATATGAATAACCACTATGGTAGAACGCCGACGAAAAACTGCTTTAGCATCCACACCGCGCGAAAGACAGAACTCAACTGAATCCAAGTCGATTCGGCCGAATGGCGTTCAGTGAAAGTTGCCAACCGACCGAGTCCCGAATGCAATAAGGGCTCGAACCGACGAACGTGTGCTAGCTCGTCGGTGCTCAACAACAACAGCGCGGACTGCATGCACACGAGAACCAACCGATCGGCCGAGGACGAGGAAAACCTGAGCAAAACATAATTTGATAAAAACACACCACAGCATCGGCAGCGCTTTGTTATGGCGGCGTCCTACATACAAACATACCGTGCCGTGCGGGTCCAAGCGGAAAATGGAACATTGCGAACATGTTTCTATGCTGGCAGCATGTGCCAGTGGGAGTGATAGCGGGTGATTCAACGGCGTCGCTGACACAACCACACTGTTCGTTGGGAGGTGAGTTATATCGAAAGGCGCCGGCCATGCTTCTACCTGAGATGAACATAAACAAGAAGGTTCATCCAGAGAAGAGGGTGTCGGATGTCGGTTGTATTTAAAAGCATGCTAAAAAAAGCAAAGCAAATAAAATTACAGAGATGGCTTCAAATTAGCCAATAACTCAGTCCAGAAGCTGATCTTTTTAATGTTGTTGGAATTTCAATGCGATGTTTCTTCAAATTCGTCTAAATGCACATAATGCTTGAAGTTTTGTACTTACAGCATGAGATTGCTAACAAAACTTCACCCTTCCAGGACGAATGGGTATGTCTGGAATTCTAAATTGGATGCATAAATTAACAGAAAAGAGTTGGGTCTACACTTTCGTCCGCATAAATTGACCTGTGCTACGACTAAAAATTGACCGGCGACGGCGTGATAGATCATTTTCAGACAGTGGCGCAGGCGAGGCGGCGTCACGCCGTTGGTGATCAGCGGCGGAGGAAGTTCGGAAGTTTCTAAACGATTTCGTTGGTAAGTTCACCATCCGTTGCGGGCAGCAGAGACTATGTCCAAGGGCTTGACGATCCCTCCCCAGGCCATCTGGGAGTTGTGGAGTTTCCTAGGATGTGGTACGGTTTGACAGTGGGCCCTGTTAAATTCCTACAAAAAGCTGCATGTATTCGCAAGTAGGCCCCACCAAAGCGACCGTGTGCCGCTCAAAGCGCACAAGCCCAAGTCCTGGTGTCAGGTGGGAAACAAAACAGATCTGACACGATGGCCCTCCGACGAGACAGGAGGTTTGCGCAGACCCAATAAGCCGCCTGGAAAACGAATAATTACGAGCAATATAAGAGATAATACAACTCCGTATAATCGGCAAAGACCTAGGAAACGAAACTTGGAACATGACACTGCAAGTCGCTAGGTTTCGCAAGTTGTGACAGGATGATCTACGGTGAATTACATCCCCTTAACTTCGACGTCGTGGCGCTACAGGAGATTTGCTGGACAGGACAGAAAGTGTGAAAAACTGGGCATCGAGCCGCCACCTTCTACCAACGCCACCAACGAGCTGGGAACTGGCTTTATAGTACTGGGTAAGATGCGCCAACGTGTGATTAAGTGGCAGCCAATCAATGCAAGGATGTGTAAGCTGAGTCTGAATAAATAATAATAATGGTAAGTTCATCAAAAAATTCATCTGGACATTCCTGGAAGAGCTCCTCCAGAAGTTCCTCCAGGAATTCCTCTGGAAGTTCCTTCAGGAATTCCTCCGAAAGTTCCCCCAGGAATTCCTCCGCAGTTCCTAGATATTTTGATCAGAATGTAAAGAAGTTTATAGAATTTTTGCATTTAAAGATCGTTCTTTAGACATTTTAGTATTTCGCATTAATAAAATTCGGCTTTTCGTGAAGTGCCTTATTGGGTATAGACAAATACCGAAGATACACCCGATTCTTTTTTGACACGGGGCATGCGTTCCGTGTAAAAAAAGTTTTCAGTTCAAAATTTGAAAATCCGTGTAAAAAAAGTTTTATGATTTCTCGACAAATCATGGAAAATGGAGCAACTTTGCAAAAATTTTGTATGGGATTTTTTTCCACGGCCGTGGAAAAAAATCCGTGTAAAAACAGAATCAGGTGTATTACAAAAGTTGTGGTTTATTTGATATATACTTTAATTTGCATTCAAGATCAGTCTGAAGAGCTTTGAAAATCTTATTTTCATATGTTTGTTAAACATGTGCCCGAGCAAGACAAGTCAGACAAAAATGCTGGCATTAACTCGATTGTGACTTATCCGATCACACATGAGTTGGAATAACCTTTGTGAACCTGTGTTCTGCTAGGGTAAGAATCAATCAATGATGAGAATATTGCAAATGTCTTTGTTCATTTGGTTTGAACTCCTGAACGTTTTGGAAAATTGAGCTTACATAATGCGCATATGCTTAGTAAACCGGATGAGGTATATACCGATGAAAAGGGTATTGCATAAATATGTTAGGCACAAGTAACATCAGTTTCGCCGGAGGACTGAATGTTGTACGTCGAGTTCAGAAGGATGATCCCTGTGTAATTGGCACACTCTGGTCTGTGCCCCTTCTTATAGATCGGGCATATGAGGCCATCTTACCAGGTAGTAGGTTCTTCGTCATCCCATATTTCTTAAATAATGTGGTGGATCCAATGATGCTGCCGCTTATTCTCAAGTGTGAAAAAATCGATCGGGTTCTCGTTCTTTCCATAAATCTTCGAAGTGCTTCTTCCTCCTGGCTTCCACCATAGTCATTGCACATGGCGGGCACTGGCGCAGTCTTATACCGCGCGCCAATGACAGTTACATAAAACCTCCACATATCGTTTCTATCCATGTTCTCCTGCGCATCAGCTACCACACTATCTTCGTGTTGCCTTTTCTTTCTGCGGTGGATTCGTTTTTCTTCTGCCCTTGCTACACTGTACCGATCTTCATTGCAACACGTACCAGTCACAAGCATCCGAATCCTGGTCACTCGCTGGCATTCCTCATCAAACCAACCAATTCGTGCCCAACACTACTTTCACTGCTGTAACCACAGTTTCGTGAATATTCTCCCACAATCTGTTGACATTGCAAGATTAGTTTTCATCTTCCATCAGCTCGTCCAGCTTCTGATGGAACTGTTCAGCAACCCTTTCAACTACCAAGCGTTGTATATTGAAATGCCTCGTTCTGTTAGGACCTTATTGTGGTGATCAATACCGGAACGATTTCAGTATTTCCTGAAATTCTTGAAAATTTTGATTTAAGGACCAAATTATTTTTGAGTCCATCTGCCAAAATAATGTTCATAAAACTAAACTCAAGTTATGTCGGCAAATCATAGCTAACCGCGATTTTTCATCAATCGAAAAACATAATTATTACCATAGAAACAATGAGTTGCTCGTTTCACTGACCATGTATGAGAACTTAGTATTCTTGGCATGGGACGCACAGGTTTTATAATATTTACATTTTTATTTACATTATCTATTATCGTATTCACTACACTTATATTTTTAACGTCCGTGAAATGCCTGTGAAAAAAATTGTGAAAAACTGGCGGACATCCTACAAGACTATTCGTATCAAAATAAAATAATCCCCAGGTGCGTTTCTGAAGGAAGTCACGGAAACATTTCGTAATAGGGCACTGCACGGACTGCTTTGTCTCTTTCTCGCTGCAAAGAAATTTGAAAACAACAAGGCCAGTAAACGTCAAATTCCCTGAAGAACAAAAGAGAAAGAGATTCGTTCGTGCAGTGCCCTATAGTCGTTTTCTTTTATTTTGTCTATTGACATGTCAACAAATTGATGAACTACATGGGTTGATGTGTTTAATACGTAGATTTTGTAAAAACAAGTACTGCAAAAGGTCCTGATCGTCATAAGACAGAGAGCAAAGCGCCTTTATCTAGGGTAGAGTACGGCATTGGCAGGGTGCGACAGTTGTTGGCACCCTCAACAATATTTGCGTTTTCCAGCAAACATACACTAATTATGAACATAATTTTGATACAATCACACAATTTCAAGTATAAGCTTTCATTTGAATAAGTTGTTTGTGTAAAAGTAGCAAGATTTGATGTGTTAATCACCGAAACAAATTTGCACCTACGAAATCCTTGCCATTATTGCATTGCCAAAGAAAGCAGCGCATGAAAAGCAAACTGTTACTTACTTTTTGGATCGCCTGTTTCTCCTCTTAATTGCGTATGACACGACAAATTAAGTACGTAAACTACTTTTTACACTTAATCACCACTTGATTATCACCACAAAGGGCAAATCTATGCAATATTTGCTCTATGTTTCACTAAATAAAATCGGGACTGTTCGTTTTCTTTGACAGCAGCACACTTCGGACTAGAGCGAGAGAATGTGTTTGTGAGCATATCAAACACACGCTAAGGAGATACCACGCACAATTCTATGTGAGTTGATTTTAGCAAAAATACGAACAAAATATCCGGCGATGGAATTAATTTAAAAAAAAGTGTTAAAATACAAATGCTTCAGATTTTTTACGCAGACCATGCATTATATCAAAAGTGATAGTAACACCGTAGTATTTTAACCCTTATGTGGCTGATAGGACCGTTTTCCTTTTGCAACTTCAATACTTTCCAAGCTCATCAAAAACAAATCTTAACCATTCCCGTTCCTACATAGCGCATTTCAACCATAAATAATTGCCTACTTTTAGGGTATTATCTGTTATTCAACTGTGAAACGTAGTGTAAGAATGGGGTGGCTCCAGTGGCTGGATAGGACAGTGCTGCCCATTATTCAATATATGAAGACTTACGAGGTGGAATATATTGTTAATATACCATACTACAAGAACCGACTTAGTTTCACCTAAAATTGATTAATTATATTTTTTTTTTACATTATTTAAGAGAAGTATTCGAAATTTGCAAATTTAGATTCCATTTTTTAGATTAATTTGTACTTATTTTGTACTTAATTTGTACTTAATTTGTATGGGAGTCCCCCCTCTAGAAGAGGAGGGGTCTAATACCATCATAAGAATCTTTATCGTTCCCAAAAACCTCTACATACAAATGTTCATGCCGTTTCCTAATCTATAAGGGAAGACAGACAAAAATTAATTCTTTTGTGTATAGATTTGGTATACGTAGTTTACGTCGAGCGGTCGTGTCTTGTATACACACACGTGTATACACAACCACCATGATTTTTTTTTTATGAAACGAACATATCATGTAAGAACCGCAAAGAGCAAGTTGTATATTTGAAACTGGTTGATAGACTTTTGCTTACGACTCTAAGGCATTACAAAAGATAAAAGATGTAAACCTTGGCAGCGGACAAAAAGCATATAAGTTCTCTTCTCCAAAATGGCCAACATTATTCAAATAGGTTGAAAATGGTAAAAGTTATGAAAATGTAGATATTGACACTAGTATACTAGATAGAATACACTAGTACCCTATCTGCCATTCACGTCTGTTTTTTGTTGGCCGCATAAGGGTTAAATTTGTTTTACAATGTGTTTAAATGCTTTTGCCTATCTGTCTACATGACATAAAATTGATGCCAAGGCTAAAAATTCATGTTTTGTTTTAACCGAGAGTTAAAAAAATATTTTTTTTCCAAAATTGAGTGAAGCGAGATGAGCGTGCGGCCGATTAATATGAATGAATTTTACTACTGGAGGATATAAACAACCAGCATTTGGCACCAATACATTACCAGTTTTCTACTTCCATGTCTAGTTGCTAAAGGGAGCAAACTCATTGCTGAAAATAGAAATTGCTATGCCAATCGAAGAAACGTTGACCTGTTACTTTATATTAAATTCACTGAGTTTGTGGTAAAAGCTGCTATATTTAGTGAATACCAATCATCAAAGAAAGAGCATACAAATGTATACCAGTTAAACTGTACCTGTGTTTTAGTGTAATTATTCATTATTTTCATCATTCAATTTGGCGAATGTCTTAGACTGCCAAGAATAGGTATTTTCCCCTATCTCAGACGACCAAATGAAAGAATCGGTTCTTTGATCAATTTCACATGAAAAGCAGTCAAGAAAGAACGCTGTGCTTTGTTTTAAAATTTCTAAATTATTTCAATAGATATGTGCAAAGGACAATGACTATTGACTAGTCCATAAATTAATCATATTCCTTAAATTCACCAAGTTGAAAGTGGTAATAAACACAAACATAAAGCAGATATTGTACACGTTCATACCTAGTCATGGAACAAATATTTTTGTAGCATGCCTTTCATCTTCCGCGTTTCTTTAGATATTGAAAGGAGCGATATGTAAACATCGGGTAACATCTCTTGTTGAAAATGAAAAAAAAAATTTCCAACGTTTTGACATCGGGTTCGAAACGTTGGACAAAATTTAAAAAATGTTCTAATACACCAGATATTCGGCTATGCGAAAAATCTCAAAAATCAACACTACAGTCGAAGTCAACAACTGTAAAAACAACACTACCGCAACTATAGGAACACCCATGACTTCGGATCTTTTACCCTAATAGTTATAGAATCCATTAACATAAAATCGACAATATAATAATAATTATTATTCTAATACCTACTAAAATTTACAAAACGAAAATTTCGAAAAAAAAAGATTCTGATGGGTATTCCAATATTATTTTCACCTACGTATTGAATTCCATTGTTTGAGACACCAAAACCCAATATTTGAATGACTTCCCGGAGGGTCAATGAACGGCTTGCATTTATTTTCCACGGTGTTAATGGGCAATAAATATATATACTCTATAGACAAAGTTCAACGCATGATAAAGGGTGAAATTGGGTAATCGTTTTGTAAGACAGGACGAATCACTTAATCAACTTTCTAAATTCTTCCTCCAGTCCCTAATTGCTAAGCATTCCAACGATCTTAAGTTGAAATCCTTCCAAATGAGAAAATAATGTCTTGGATTGGACACCCAATATCACACGTGTAAGCGTCCACCCACATACATCTTTTATCGTGTAGTAATCCCGGCTTATTGGCTTAATTTAGGGACTACGTGTTTGCTTGCCCCTCGCTTTTCACTGTGCAAGCTTCTCAAACTCCCCCGACATTTCACTAGTTTCACCTGCCTGCCGTCGTCGTCGTGTGTCGACTGGAGCTTGACCATTTGTGTACCTCACTGTTGTTTGCTCTGTGCCAAAAAATTACTTTCGGTTTTATTTTCTGCGTCGTTGTTCAGCATTGTTCAGTTTGCTGCGTCCCCTCACGATCTGCGGTAAATCGGAGAGATGAAATTTAATAATACCCCAAAGACGGTGGCCAGGGTTACTGCTATTTGCTCAACAAACCACTGCTGCTGGATTCGATAGCGCAGAACGATTTACTGGGACGGGAAATAATTTGGACGTCGTAATTATTTCTTCTCAAAGCTGTACAAGTGAAATTAAAGGATTATTGCGTTCTATATTTGACGGGATATGTTAGTTTGTTATTTATTATTCTCAGATCTCGTCCATAGCGCAAGTAACTATATTATTTCTACCCTAGAATAAAGGATAATTACTAATTCAATCAGTAATTGTAATAATGATGCTTTTTTCATAACAGTTTGCACATAATACATCAAAACATGATATTTGCATCAAACGTTCAAATCGTTATATCTTGTTGATGTAGGTGCTGAACAGTTTTCGAATTCTAAATAGGGGAACTGTTCCCATTTCCATATTACTGATCATACATACATTTCATCGCGAAAGAAATAAAATACATCGCCAATCTAATTTTTGCTTTTTTTTTGATAACCTGCGTGTTAACGATATCTCCATAGGAATCAAAATTAAATTTTGAAAATGATTCTGAAGTACTAATGAACTTCATAGAATTTCTAATATTGAGACATTGCAACAAATGTCCAATAAAAAAAAATCCATTTTAGACAAAAATCTTCGCAATCTGTTATTGCAACGATAAGCTCCTTGTACCATCAGTATAAATTAGATTAAGTTTAGTTTAAGTTTAAAACATTGTAATTCGTACATGGTTCAAATCAATCATAGGGAAAAACCTAACTGGCAGAGTACGAGGTGAACCGGCCCAGGGCCGAAAACCTCATTAATAAAGATAATAATAATAATAACTAACTGGCAGACTCACTTGGCTCTCCAAAATGTATTAATAATAACTAAAACTGTATCATAGCAAATAAGGATGATAGTGTTAAGAATATATGGAACACCATGAATGCATGTACACGATTTTTTTTCGCTCGTATTTTTGATCATGTGACTTCAATTTACCACCAAACTCTTCGCAACATGTTTCAAAAAATCCAGAATAAATCGAAGAAAAATCACATGATAATGAATATGCGTTAAACATTTACGATGAGTGGAAAATTGAGAAAATGTTAATCGCGTAAAAACAAAATCCAGTGTATTAGATAATTAGTAAATAAATTTAGTTAAAAAAGCATAAAAGATATTACCGTTATGTGTAAAAACTGTATGCATGTGATAGGTATATGATTTCATGGGATGCACATAGGAGCTATAAGATGAAGTCTAGCAGCAGTAACCCTACATTTTTGTACAATCTTGTTGTGCGTGACACATAAACCATTATGTATGGGCAGCTAAATAAAATTTCCATTTAAAATTAGAAATTTTCCATAAACAATTAGGAAATTGCCAATAAAAAAATCAGGGTATGAGCAATAAATAATTATAAAATTTCCACAAATAAAACAAAATTTCCATAAACTATTCAGAATTTTCCACAAAACAAAAATAAATCAGCACTTTTAAAAGCAAAAATAGCAATTATAAAAGAAGAATTTTCCATAAAGAAATGAAAATGTTCCACGAAAAAAATACAAAATTTCCATAAATAAATCAATATTAGCAATAAACAATTACAAAATTTTCCACAAAATAAATATTTTGTTTCCACAAAATAATCAATAGAGAGCAATAAAAAAAATAAGAAAATTTTACATGAACTTTAAACGCTTTTAAAGAAGGGGTCGTCTATGGAAAAAAGCACAGTTTGATTGCTTTTTTATATTTCTTTATGGAATTTTTTTCTTTTTTATTGCTTTCTATTAATCTTTTCGTGGAAAATTTTTATTTTGTTATGGAAAAAGTATATTTATTTTGTGGAAAATTTTGTAATTGTTTATTGCTAATATTGATTTATTCATGGAAATTTTGTATTTTTTTTTTCGTGGAACATTTTCATTTCTTTATGGAAAATTCTTCTTTTATAATTGCTATTTTTGCTTTTAAAAGTGCTTATTTATTTTTGATTTGTGGAAAATTTTTAATTGTTTATGGAAATTTTGTTTTATTTGTGGAAATTTTATATTTATTTAATAATCATACCCTAATTTCTTTATTGGCAATTTTCTATTTTCTTATGGGAATTTTCTTATTGTTTAGGGGGAGTATTTATTTTAGTCATTATGTATGAATTAGCCAATCAGTGATCGGGAGGCTGGAGACTGCAACTGGCTTTTATCAAGGCGCTTTTTTTTCAATTACATGGTTGGTTCCAGCGTCGATACACATATTATTATTTATTTATTCAGACTAAGGCCGAAGTAGCCTGTGCGGTATATAAGAGTCTTCTCCATTCGACTCGGTCCATGGCTACACGTCGCCAACCACGCAGTCTACGGAGGGTCCGCAAGTCATCTTCCACCTGATCGATCCACCTTGCCCGCTGCGCACCTCGCCTTCTTATGCCCTTCGGATCGTTGTCAAGAACCAATTTCACCGGGTTACTGTCCGACATTCTGGATACGTGCCCGGCCCACCGCAGTCGTCCGATTTTCGCGGTGTGAACGATGGATGGTTCTCTCAGCAGCTCATGCAACTCGTGGTTCATTCGCCTCCTCCACATACCATCCACCATTTGCACCCCACCATAGATGGTACGCAGCACTTTCCCTTCGAAAACTCCAAGTGTGTGTTGGTCCTCCACGAGCATCGTCCAGGTCTCGTGTTCGTAGAGGGCTACCGGTCTAATGAGCTCAGATGTCTTCTCTTGAACCTCTTCCTATCATGCACTTCGTCTTCGACGTGTTGATGACTGGTCCTATCCGCTTGGCTTCCCTCTTCAGTCTGATGTAGGCCTTCTCCATCAGTTACGTGCCATAATATCTATGTCGTCGGCGAAGCCAAATAGCTGGACGGACTTATTGAAAATTGTAGCACTCGTGTTAATCCCTGCTCTTCGTATTACCCCTTCCAAAGCGATGTTAAATAGCAGACACGAAAGACGATCACCTTGCCGTAACCCTCTGCGGGTTTCGAAGGGACTCGAGAATGCCCCTGAAACTCGAACTATGCACATCACCCGATCCATCGTCGCTTTGATCGACCGTGTCAGTTTATCCGGAAATCCGTGTTCGTGCATTAGCTGCCATAGCTGGTCTCGATCGATTGTATCATATGCAGCTTTGAAGTCGATGAATAGATGATGTGTGGGCACGTTGTATTCGGGGCATTTCTGCAGTACTTGGCGAATGGCGAACACCTGGTCCGTGGTGGAGCGTTCGTCCATAGAACCCGCCTGGTACTGCCCCACGAACTCCCTTGCAATTGGTGCTAGTCGACGACATAAAATTTGGGAGAGTACCTTGTAGGCGGCGTTCAGCAATGTGATTGCGCGGTAGATGTTACAATCCAGCTTACCGCCCTTTTTGTAGATGGGACACACGACACCTTCCATCCACTCCTGCGGCATAACTTCCTCCTCCCAAATCTTAGTAATGACGCAGTGCAGCGCTCTAGCCAGTGCCTCACCACCGTGTTTGAATAGCTCTCCAGGTAGTTGGTCAACCCCAGGGGCTTTGTTGTTCTTCAGCCGGCCAATCTACCTCTGGATTTCCTGGAGATCCAGAGCCGGTGAAATTATGTCCTGCGCGTGTTCTTCCAGGTCCACCACCATACCGCTATCTTCGTCTGCCACATCGCCATTCAGGTGTTCTTCATAGTGATGCCGCCACCTTTGGATCACCTCACGCTCGTTCGTAAGAAGGTTCCCGTTTATGTCCTTACACATATCAGGCTGTGGCACGTGGCCCTTACGTGAACGGTTCAACTTCTCATAGAACTTTCGTGTGTTATTAGCGCGGTTGCTCCGTCTCTTCACGGTCTCGATCTTCCTGCTGGCGCTTTTTCCTCCGGAAAATCGAGTTTTGTCTGTTCCGCGCCCGTTTGTATCGTGCCTCGTTTGCCCTCGTGCGGTGTTGCAGCAATCTCGCCCATGCTGCATTCTTCTCCTCAACAAACTGCTCACATTCGCCGTCATACCAGTCGTTGCTCTGATCCGGAGGCACCGTGCCTAGTGCAGCGGTTGCGGTGCTTCCAATGGCGGATCGAATATCTCTCCAGCCACCTTCAAGTGACGCTGCGTCTAGCTGCTCTTCCGTTGGGAGTACCACTTCCAGCTGCTGCGCGTATTCTTGGGCTAGTCTACCGTCTTGTAGCCGCCCAATGTTAAGCCGCGGTGTCCGACTTCGACGCGTGTTGTACACCGTCGAGAGTTTTGAGCGCAGGCATACTGCAACAAGGTAGTGGTCGGATTCAATATTCGCACTGCGGTAAGTGCGGACGTTCGTGATGTCGGAGAAGAATGTACCGTCGATTAGAACGTGGTAGATTTGGTTTCCCGTTTCTTGGTTAGGTGATCTCCATGTGGCCTTGTGGATATTTTTGCGGGGAAAGAAGGTGCTTCGGACTACCATTCCGCGGGAGGCTGCGAAGTTTATGCATCGTTGGCCGTTGTCATTCGATACGGTGTGCAGACTATCCGGTCCGATGACCGGTCTATACATTTCCCTCCTTCCTACCTGTGCGTTCATGTCATCGATGACGATTTTGACGTCCCGCAGTGGGCATCCATCGTATGTCTGCTCCAGCTGTGCGTAGAACGCTTCTTTCTCGTCGTTGGGTCTCCCTTCGTGTGGGCAGTGCACGTTGATGATGCTATATTTGAAGAAACGGCCTTTAATCCTCAGCTTGCACATCCTTGCGTTGATTGGCTGCCACCCAATCACGCGTTGGCGCATCTTACCCAGCACTATGAAGCCGGTTCCCAGCTCGTTGGTGGTCCCACAGCTTTGGTAGAAGGTAGCCGCTCGATGCCCGCTTTTCCACACTTTCTGTCCTGTCCAGCAAATCTCCTGCAGCGCTACGACGTCGAAGTTGCGGGGATGTAATTCATCGTTGATCATCCTGTCGCAACCTGCGAAACCTAGTTCCAAGCTTCCAATCGTGATCCTTTATTCGTCGCCTAGGTCTTGGCCGATTATATCGAGTCGCATTATCTCTTATATTGTTCGTAATGATTGGTTTTCCAGGCGGCTTATTGGGCCTGTGCAAACCTCCTATCTCGTCGGAGGGCCGTCGTGTCAGGGCTGTTTAGCGTCCCACTTAACACCAGGACTTGGGCTTGTGCGCTTTGAGCGGCACACGGTCGCTTTGGTGGGGCTTACTTGCGGATACATGCAGCTTTTTATAGGAATTTAACAGGGCCCACGGTCAAACTCTATCACATCCTAGGCAAGCCCCACAACTCGCAGATGGCCTGGGGAGGGATCGTCAAGCCCTTGGACATAGTCCTTGCTGCCCGCTATACAGAGTGTGCCGGTGGCTAATTAAGTAATCAGTATGGTTTCCGTAAGGGCCATCCGATTCTGTCTCATGTTTTGGCGAATGTGAAATGTGTTCTCAGAAAATGGATATTAAGCTAATTTGGATAAAAACTGATTTAGCACAATCCATTTCATGTTTGCAAGGACATTAATATAGGGAAATTAAATTTTTCATTATACTGATTATAGCGCTTCCTTATTAAGCGCAGGCGGAAAGAAAACCCACAAAGCTCAAAGGAATACTCAAGAGCTTTCACTCAACGAAACCCGCATCTTGATAAATCGTTCCAATAATAAAATCGTTCCAGTAAATGACGTTGAAAACGTTAGGCATAAGTACGTTAGGCATAATGGTCGTTAGGCATAACGGACGTTAGGCATAATGTACGTTCGGCATAATGGACGTTAGGCATAATATGACCCAAAGAACAGCCTATGACATAAAAAAGGCAGAATTACGCCAAACGTCTCTTATGCCTAACGTACATTATGCCTAACGTACATTATGCCTAACGTCCGTTATGCCTAACGTCCATTATGTCTAACGTACTTATGCCTAACGTCCTTATGCCTATAACGTCCTTATGCCTAACGTACTTATGCCTAACGTCGTGGACCCCATTTGCTTATGTTGATACTCCTAAACTATTTGGGTGGTCCAAAAAATCGATTTTGCTCCATAACGCACATTTAATTCTGTATCATATTCTGAGTGTCCTCCAAAAATTTGAGTTCATTTGGATTAAAACTGATTTAGCACAAGCCGTTTCAAGTTTGCATGTATATTGGTATGGAGAAATATCATTGAGTGCAGGTTAAAAGAAAACCTACATAGCTAAAAGGAATACTCAAGAGCTTTCACTCAGCGAAAACAGCATCTTAGTTATTCGTTCCAATAATTAGTAATCGAATTTAATCTATACCGTAGTTTTCTGGAGCTACTTGCGTAACTCCTAAACAGGCAACATTGCTGGTTTTGGCGTGAAAGACGCCACTGCATGTTGCACTGCACGTTTGACGATCATGACTAAAGATTCGCAACCAGGCTTGAAATCGATTACTAATTATTGGAACGATTAATTAAGATGCAATTTTCGCTGAGTGAAAGCTCTTGAGTACCATATGAGCTCAATTTTTTGGAGGACACTCAGAATATGATACAGAATCAGATGAGCGTTGTGGAGCAAAGTTCGATTTTTTCAACCACCCTACAATATACCCTACCATCCATCCAAGTAGATATCATACAGTCAAACCTCCATGAGTCGATGTTCTATGACTCGATATCAACTCATGGAAGCAAATTATGCCATATTAAAAAATATTTTCTGGGTTACTTTGATGGTCCCTTCAAACAACCTTCCGAAGTTTTCCTATTCCACATCTTGATATTTCCATGATTCGATGGTCCCTTCAATATCGACTCATGGAGGTTTGACTGTATCATCATTTCCTTACCTTCTCTCATGAATTATTAATGAACGGCCACGCAGTCTCATATGATTAAAACGAGTTTTTATTCGTTCGACGGGATTAGTGTCTTCTTCAGGGGAAAACTTATTTGTTCGAACATTCCGTTCACGAGTTAGTAAAGTGTACGCCTCATGATTACTATAAGCTTTTGACGAATTGGGCGAATTATTTGGTTTTTCAACTTTTCCAGGGTTGATCATTTTGATTTCCTCGTACAAAAAGCCATTTTTTTTAAATAAGGCCGATACAAATATTTAAAAACGGATTTTTTATGCCCAAAAAAATATTTTTTATATATAATAAAAAATATTATTATCATGCCAAATGATAAAAACGACGTACAACAACGTTTTTTTCAGCAAAGTGCCTCAAAGTTAAATAAGGAACAACTTCCTAGAACATCGTACAAAGCGAAAATTAGAAATATATAAGTTAAAAATTTTATCTCAAAATGTAGTGGGACCATCCTGTTGGAACAAACTTCATAATAAAGCCTAAATAATAAGCTTTGGCTTTGCTGAAGACACTTTGTTTCTAAAACATCATCTTCAAGGTGAACATAATGTTTTCCTCCTAATTTATCGGCGTAACCCATCGTGCACTGTGCGACAGTCCCTTTTTATTTGAACTTCCGAAACGCGTGCATTGAGAATGGATATCCAATACTAATGACACACGGATGGTATGAGTTCCATGGTACAAAAATCTTGATTGATTGTCGCCTCGTTCCATGGTGCAAATACCACAGGTGTGTCCTTACTATATTTAACCCAATCATTTGGTCCTCTATACAATTTCTTAAGTTCTAGTCAATCACAACATCCCCAATTCATTATTTGAAATCGTATTTCGAACTAAATATACTGTCGGTAGCATTCTCCATGCAAAAGAGTTATTAGAATGTTTTTCAAACTCACTCATTCCTTCAGCATCATCGGTTTCAATTGAATCTTCTAAAGCAAAACGTGCCTCACGAAACATTACCCCGACACAATACTCCGTAAGCCGTACTTTATCTATTGCGCTGCACTGAGCAGCTCCCATCTTTCGGCCAACTTTGGACATAATGTTTATAATCTATGCGAACGCCATCATGAGCCACCTCGGAGGCATAAATTATGCGATCATTGTCATATTTATAAAGTCATCCTCACATTTCCGCTCAGCTTTAGACGAGGAAGCTGGTAGAATAAAAGCATCGAAGAGTAGTTTGCTGCATAGAGTAGATATCATCGGAAACGGCCGATGGGATGTTGTGTTGTTCACCTCTTTGCAGATTGTATCACAATGGACAGATTTCCGTGCATAAGAAGGCAGCCAAAAATCCCTTCGACTTCAGATCTACTGCAGCTGAACGGAACAGCCAGAACGTCTTTATCATAATATGAATCCAATGTGGCAGATGCAGACAAATCGACCGTCCTCCGTGGCGTTATAAATGGAATGGAAAAGGAATACACTGAATTCGTTTGGAATATTAAATTATGAAAAATGAAATTTATTTCCGTCGAACTCAGATCGTTGATTTATTGTTTCTTGTTTGGAGATTCCATCTCACATACCCATGTAAGGTACTTGCCAAGTATTTCTAGAAGGAGTTTGCTTCGTTCACCGGGGGTCTGAGTGTTGGCAAAAGCTCCGATATCAAATTTATGTCTTACTGTGAAACTACTGGGATCTGACGTCGATGCCAATGGAGTTCGTAATTTGATTAATTTCAGAGGCGGAATCCGCACGGTGAATGAAGTCGAATGTAAATTGGCCCCAAGTGGAACCGATATCAAATGTTAATTGTCTGAGCTAACACTATTACTGCAAAGATGAAAGAGCGTCGATTAGCGGAGCAATAAAAGGTACAAATGCTCGCTATATTCGGTCGCAATGAACGATCTTAGTAAATGGGAGACCGATAATCAAATTAGCACATCTATCTGATGGAACTGATTGAATTATGGACACCGCTTAGGGAGCTAATGGAATTCAGTTTTGTTACGGGTTCTAGTTTTGGAGAATGTAATTCTAATTCACTATGATAAATGTGATATTTGATTGTTTAAAGTAGGTATGTCTTTATTGTCATCTGTGATTGGGGTTTGATGGAAATCTGGATGAGTTGTTAAGAGAAACTGATAAATATGTAGAATGGTACATGTTTGTATATCGTCTTATGTCTAATAACTACTCATTGCTACTATCACATTCGTGCAGAGCGCTCTTTGGTCGTCAATTTATGTTATCAGTTATTGGCCACTAAGCTTACTGATTTTTTTTTTAATTTAAGACGTCAAAACATGAATAAAATAGATATATTTGGGCTGATGGACTATTGAATAATTGCTTTTAATCTTGCAAACTTTTGAATTTTAAATCATCGCGTAGCATCTATATGCAATTCGACAGTTGTACAAATGTTGCATTGATAGTTGATTGCCTAAAATACGGGCCACTTATGCACTATAAAAGATTTAATGTACATTAATTTTGGAAACATGAGATATATTTTCAAATAACAATAAATTAAATGAGGGCTTGTAAAAGCTTGAATCATTCTCAAAGGCCGGCCATAATAGCTCTGACTAATCGAAATCAACTGAAACGAATGTTATAAACTGAAGCTGAGAAGTGACTTCTCTACGCTAGACAGAATGAATTGATCTATTTTACGACTTCCCCTTCCTTACCGTCAATGCGATTTTCCGGTAGAGAGGCAAGTAAATATTTTAAACCAGCAGCACAACGAAAACGCAGTCCCAGTGCCACCGATGCGATGTTGGCAACGAATACACAACCTGCAACCGCCGTACAAATTTGCTGAGCACCGTACTACTATTTCTCATACCAAGCAATTCCTGCCGACGACGAGGACCGACGTTGTCTTTATCCTACCATCGCATCGTTCGGTTCAAGCGACTGAATAAACCACCGCCACTGGTTACACAGAATTATCAAAACCGCCATCCAAGCCGAAAATACGCAACAACCATAAAGCAAATAAATTTCCTGAAAACAACCTTTCCCTGAGACCCATATATCATCCACTTAATAGGGCCTCGCCGGCCGGTCGTCTGATTGTCGCGAAACTCGGCACGGAAAATGGCCACTCAGTCTACCCAATAGTGGCTGCCGGGTGGGTTATAGAGAACTTGAGCCAACCAACTTCGGCCGAGGCCAGCAGTTTGTAGTCCATCCTGGAAGAGCAACAGTGTTTATATCAATGCATTGCGATTGCACAGTCCTGCTGCTACCAGTTTAGTTGGCTTTGCACCCGTAATCGGACGCGCAGGAAGGTCTTCAGGGAACGAATACGTCATGAAAATTTTATTGTTATTGCCACCCAGTGCACGTTAAGATAGCAAACAAAGGTCGATGAAGGCCCCCCATCCGTACTCACACTGCTGCTGCGGGTACGGTCGGTCAATAAAGGTGTTTGTGGGCTACGAGCTTTTGTTCATTGCTATGCCGTGTCGGACACTGAGTCATCGGTGCTACGATTTGAATCCTTGTCTAGGAACTGACTGCACGATATTATGAATTGTTTGAAATTCAATTCAATTTGATACGCTGCTTCCAGTGTATCGGATGAGGCAATGCTGCTCAAAGACAGCTAATGAAAATATCATGAGGAAAGTAAGGGTCAATAATCAGAAATAAAAATTCAATTCATCTCAGATTAGTTTAATGCATCTCAAAAAGAATCAATAATGTAAAGGAATCAAAGTTGATTTGAGAATGGTGGTTTGAAATTTATTAGTCAAACAATTCTCCTGGAGTCTATTCCTGCCTTCCTTCGATTGCGTGGCTTGTATCCTACCGACCCTAGTAGCACACATAAGTTACTGGAACTCATATGTGATCAGATTTAGTCGCAATAAAGTTGCTGCAATCATTTTTGTATGACTTATGTTGCTCGGGGACTTCAACTTTGGCTCCGGGAGATTCTGCTTTTCTTTCGTTGGAGAGTGTCTTCCTAGATTAGTCCTGGTGGGTTCGTTTTGAGCGTGTGGATTTAAGTTCATTTGAAAATATTGTTTTGCTTTTTTCGTATACCAAGGTGTAACGAAAAGGCTATATACTCACTTCCAAGACGACTTTGTGATAGAAGGTCCGGAGATCCACAGTGTTATATACCAATTGAATCAGCTCGATGAATTGAGATGATGTCTGTCTGTATGTATGTGTGTGCGTGTGTGTATGTATGTGCGCAAAATAAAACTCACTCACCTTTTAGGCATTTATCTGGATCCGATTTGTTCGCAATAAGTTGCATTCGACGGGGAATCCTGTCCCATAGTTTCATATTGAAAATAGGATCGGACAGATCGGACCATGGGATCAAAAGTTATGGCCAAAATACGATTTATATACAAAAAATCACGCTAAGAAATTCTCACTCATTTTTTTTAGTATATCTAATCCCGACGTCGATTGGATTGAGACTATCTTTATTCTTATTAGTGTCATCTGCTGTTCCTCGGTCATCAACATACAGAGATATGTAGAGAATCTCGTTCTAGGCTGGTCATCGAAAACTCGGGCCTCTGCAGTCGAAGAAAATTGATCAATTCCACACATTTATATTTCTGCTCTAGGTAGGTAGTATATCCGAACAATCTCGGACATCGGTGATCCATACCTACACTCTAACTTTCACTACTCAGTGACTGAGTAAAATTGTATAGCCCTCCCTTTTCTTCCCACGGAAATTTTACTCAATTTCCGTCAAAAGCAGGACTACTCACAGTTTTCAGTAGTCCCGCTTTTAACGGACATCGAATAAAATTTTCGTGGGAAGAAAAGAGAGGGAAATATAATTTTACTCAGTCACTGAGTAGGTGAAAGTTAGCGTGTATATCGCATGTGTTGTTGTCGTCGATGTTTGGACTTCGGCATGAGATATTGGACGATCCCCACGACAGTTTCGTTCTCATCGCCTTCTTTCTTCCTTCCTTCTCCTTCGGTACAAATTAGTTGTACGAGAAAGCCAAAAATATGCAAGTTGATGATTTTGTATCGTGTTTGCAACATAAAGTGCAGTATTCCTTGTTTGTTTGTTTCCAAATGTCAAACACGTACTGCATTGCAATGTTAATGAAACATTGATAAGAACTCGAACGTTTTTGACATCTTGATGCAACTTTTTCGTGCTATGATGTTTTTCCAATGCCTTTAATGAAACTGAATTGAAACGAGGTGCTTTTTGGAAGATGTTGCGTGTGCTGCTTGGAATACACACGCACATACATACGGACAGACGGACATGTGCTCAGTTCGGCGAGCTGAGCCGATTGATATATAACACTATGGGTCTCCGAGGCTTCTATAACAAGTTCGCTTTCGGAGTGAAATGATAGCCTTTCGGTGCAACTTCGTTGTACGAGAAAGGGAAAAGTAGACCCCATCTCACGGTCCTCAGCCTCTTACCCAGCAACTCCTATCCCTACCTCGTGGCGCTGCAGCGGGATACGAGTAACCTTAGGGAAGATCAGGAATACCAACCCCGGTGAGAGCTATGGTCGCATGCTGACAGGGAAGGGAGGTGCAAATTTTACTGAGCGTCTGTTCTCCATGTCAGGATCGGCTCACAACAGCGTCTGTTCTCCATGTTGGGGGCGGCTGATCATCGTCCGAGTGCCAGCGAGGGACTCTAAGTGAAACTGTGCAGCATGGTCCGTCGAGAATAAGGAGGAATGGTCCTCAGGAAATTTAGGGAGTTTGGTGTCAGGGCCTGGAAGCCAGCCTTTAAGAAAAAACATAAGCAACGAACAATCATCAATAGAGTACGAACCGAAACCATCGGCGAAGACCAACGCGACGAAAAGGGACTAGCGATTGGAAACTCGGTTCGTGGAACTGTAAATCTCTCAACTTCATCGGGAGCACACGCATACTCGCCGATGTGCTCAAGGACCGTGGATTCGGCATCGTAGCGCTGCAGGAGGATTGTTGGAAGGGATCAATGGTGCGAACGTTTAGAGGTAATCATACCATCTACCAGAGCTGCAGCAACACCCACGAGCTGGGAACAGCTTTCATAGTGATGGGCGATATGCAAAGGCGCGTGATCGGGTGGTGGCCGATCAATGAAAAAATGTGCAGGTTGAGGATCAAAGGCCGGTTCTTCAACTTCAGCATAATCAACGTCCATAGCCCACACTCCGGAATCACTGATGATTATAAGGACGCATTCTACGTGCAGCTGGAACGTGAGTTCAGACCGACTATTGGGAAGTTCAGCGCTCACCGGCTGACGAACAAAACGGCCTACGACTAATTGATTTCGCCGCCTCCAAGAATATGGCCATTTGCAGCACCTACTTCCAACACAGCCTCCCGTATCGGTACACCTGGAGTTCTGCACTGCAGACAGAATCAAAAATCGACCACGTTCTGATTGATGGACGGCACTTCTCCGACATTATCGACGTCAGGACATATCGTGGCGCTAACATCGACTCTGACCACTATCTGGTGATGGTTACTGCGCCCAAAACTATCCGTCATCAACAATGTTCGGTACCGACGACCGCCGCGGTACGACCGCGACCTAGAGCGACTGAAGCAACCTGATGTCGCCACTGCATACGCGCAGCATCTCGAGGCAGCGTTGCCGGAAGAGGGTGAGCTCGGTGGGGCCCCTCTTGAGGACTGCTGGAGTACAGTCAAAGCAGCCATTAACGACGCTGCGGAGAACAACGTCGGGTGTGTGAGACGAAGTCGACGGAACGATTGGTTCGACGAAGAGTGCAGACAGATTCTGGAGGAGAAGGACGCAGCGCGGGCGGACGGTCATTCACTCTGCCGGCAGCCGGTCAGCCGTCAAGAAAGGCGACAAGCTGGAGTGTGAGAACTTTCTAGCAATCACCATCCTTAATGCCGCCTACAAAGTGATATACCAGATCATCTTCTGTCGTCTGTCACCATTAGTGTATGAGTTCATGGGAAGTTATCAAGCCGGCTTCGTTGACTGCCGCTCGACAACGAACCAGATCTTTACTGTACGGCAAATCCTACAAAACTGCCATGAAAACAGGTCCCAACGCACCATGATTTCAAGGTGGCATTCGACAGTATAGACTGCGTAGAGCTATGGAAAATTAGCGACAAGAGCAGCCTCCCTGGGAAGCTTACCAAACTGATCAAAGCAACGGTGGATGGTGTGCAAAACTGTATGGAGAGTTCGGGTGAACACTTTAGTTCGTTCGAATCGCGCAGGGAACTAAGACAAGGTGACGGACTTTCGTGTCTGTTGTTCAACATTGCGCTGGAAGAAGAGCCAGGTATAACAGCCGGGGTACGATTTTCAACCGATCCAGTCAATTTATTTGTTTCGCGGATGACATGGACATTGTCGGCCGAACATTTGCAAACGTGGAACAACTGTACACCCGCCTGGAACAACAAAGCAACAAAAGTTGGACTGGTGATGAGTGCTTGTGGGCGGAACCAAGTGCGACAGGGCCCATCTGGGAAGCAGTTTTACGATAGACGGTGATACCTTCGAGGCGGTCGAGGAATTCGTCTACCTTGGATCCTTGCTAACGGCTGATAACAATGTTAGTCGTGAAATACGAAGGCGCATCATCTGTGGACGTCAGGCCTACTACGGGCTCCAGAAGAAAATGCGGTCAAAAAAGATTCGCCACCGCACCAAGTGTGTCATGTACAAGACGCTAATAATACTGGTTGTCCTCTACGGACATGAAACATGGACAATGCTCGAGAAGGACTTGCAAGCACTCGGAGTATTCGAGAGACCGGTGCTTAGGACCATCTTTGGCGGTGTGCAAGAAGACGGTGTGTGGTGGTGAAGAGTGAACCACGAGCTCTCCGAGCTCTACGGCGAACCCAGTATCCAGAAGGTAGCTAAAGCCGGAAGGGTACGATGGGCAGGGCATGTTGCAAGAATGCCGGACAGCAACCCTACAAAGATGGTGTTCGCTCCCGATCCAGCAGGTACGAGGCGACGTGGAGCGCAGCGAGCGAGGTGGGCACATCAGGTGCAAAACGACTTGGCAAGCGAGGATGGAGAGATGCGGCCTCGAACCGTGTATTGTGGCGCCAAATTGTTGATTCAGTGTTATCTGTTTAGATGTAAACTAAATAAATAAATAATAAATTAGGCGCAGATTGAATTTTGAAACAAAAATCCTGCAAATACTCTGACGGTTTTGCGGCGTTTGCTTATTTGAACAATTGACTCCTTAACGGGGCGGGAATCGAATCCACACTCCAGAGCACATGCGTCTATACGATTGACGTCGCTAACCGCACGTCCACAGGACGTTTTAATTCACCAACAACAGTCTGTAAGGTTACGACTCTAACTATCGTCGTCAGAACACACAGCTACAATATTCCCTTTTTCCAACGACAGTTCGACTTCAGGATCAGGAATAGCTTGCAACGATGAGCCCACCAGAAAATGCTGAAACAAAGTTTCCTCCGATAACCTTCAGCAGATGAGTTTTACCTGATCGGATGGCTGCCTCCCAAGGACCTCCAAAATGTGGTGTCATTGTGCCATTGAAATCCGTTTCCAGCGAGCTCAGAAGTGACTCTATCGCGTCATAAGGGCGAAACCACCGCGGTGGTGCACCGTAATGAGAATTTTCGTGTTACGGATTCTTTGTTTTCCAGGGCTTGTAATTCTTCTTCGAATATGTACTACTCGTTCAATAATGGTATGCACGACCGCCTTCAGCTCTGCAGTTAACAGGAAACCGCTACTAGGACGTTTGTCTTTGGGTGTGGGTAGAAATGTCATTAACCTATAATCCAATACGCTTTTCACAGAATCAGGTCAGTGATTTACTTAGGTAAGAATCATTGTACTCCCCAACGGGTGACACCGTGCATGCAACGGCAGTTCACCGTCTTTCTTCTTCCCCCTCTTCCGAGTCTTCTAGTCTCACTTAGCCACTTATTCTTTGCACTGATTAAACCAGGACACATCACATTCGATGACGATCTTCCCGGGCTAGGATGGCTAGTAACTGGTGCTTACCGGCCAACATGAAAAGAAGAAACGATCCAGTATTCCCATGTTGCATCTCTCGATTCTGTCGAACAAATGATTCGCCAATTCTGAAAAATTGAAGAAGTTCCGAATGCTGCCACTACTTCGACCGAAGAGCAACGATGTGAAGACCATTTTACATCAACACACTTCCGGGTCAACCGTGGACGATTTGTAGTTCGATTAGCGTTCAAAGAGAACGCCAATCAGATGGACAGCCGAAATCTAGCATGCTAGAAAATCGGCTACAGCACAACCTCGAACTGAAAGCGCAATATGTGGATTTCATCCGAGAGGATCTACAACTCGATCATTGTCAAGAGGTAAATGTGGTCGACGACGATACGAACATCAAGCCACATTATTTGCCACAAAATGCGGCACTTCGTCCCGGAAGCTCGTCGACAAAATGTCGGGTTGTTTTCGACGCAAGCGCTAAATTTGCTCCAACGAATCTGTCGCTCAACGAAGTGCTGCTGATAGGTCCAGTGGTTCAAAGCGACATCGTCTCCATCATACTTCGCTTTCGACTACATCAGATTGTTTTCTCGGCGGACATTACCAAGATCATCAGATTGATGTGCACCCCTACGACACACACAAGCAGCGTATATATTGGAGAGGAATCAGAACGATCCGCTGAAAATTCTGGATCTACTGACCGTCACTTACAGTACTGCTTCAGCGCCTTTCCAAGCCACTCCAAGCCTGGTGCAGCTCGCCAATGAAGAAGAAGCGACATTCCCGGTAGCAGCAAATATCATCAAGTCTGACTGTTATGTTGACGACGTCTTATCAGGAACTGCTACGATCGACGATGCTATCGAAGCACAGCACCAGCTACAATTCTCGCACTTAGTTTCATAGGGGCGTATTACGGAGAAAAAGAAAAATTTGGATGGCTACGCGGAAATAACGCGCAGAGGTAGATCCCGGCATAGAACAAATCATGCATAGTGTGCGTTGAATTGAGTTCAAACATTAACACAAATGAAATGTCACTAGTTCACTAATTTGAATGGCGTGTACATACCGACGTGGACCTGGAAATGTTTCATAAGTAGATTAAGAGGAATGTGCCGTCTCGTGTGCCGTGTAATTTGGTAATTCTGTCATAAAATTCTTATGTTGTTCGAAAATATTTGTCTTACATAATGCTTATTGGCTAAGCGTAAACCCCGTTTTTCATAGAGTCCCGCCCAGCATCAGGATTTGGACTAGTGTGATTTGAGTGGCACACGGTAGGGTCTACATGCGAATGCATGCAGTTTTTTATGTAAGTTCAAAAGAGCTCATTGTGAAACCACATCACGTCCTAAGCAAACCACAAATCTTGCAGTAGCTAAGTGAAAGGTCTGCAAGCTCTTTGAAATAGTCCATGCCGCTCCCTAAAACTCAAAAACTTTGAAATTCGTATGTGTATTTTTGTTGCTCAGGCATCTTTTCTTTCATACTGTAACGGAACGTTTTCAATTCATAACTTTTCATTCACTCCCCCGCCATGATTAGGAACGGAAAAAATATTAATTTCAACTTATGTTTCCCCTCCCTGGAAATTCGGTTGCCATTTTATTTTTTGATGAAGGATGAGTTTTCCGGTTTAATAAATTCATTTATTGTTTCTCACCATCTTCATTATTCAAAATTCAAGTCTCAATATCCCCACTAATGCAGTGATTCTTCAGTAAGAACCTTATATAGAAATGTCATAAATGTGAAAAAAAAAACAAAACATTGCAAATTTGGCATACGCTGCCTTTGATCACTAGCCAGGAAAAAATTCATTAGAGGCGCTTTCAATTTTCCAGGATTCCAGATTTTTCTTGCAATGCGTAATAACTGTATTGATCGATTTCTCTTCGTCGATGTTTTCTTTTTATTATTGTGGCGAATTGTGCTAGATTATCGATGATTTTATGGTTTGGTGTGATAAAGGATGATTGTATCTTGCATCAGAATCAATAATCACGGTTGTAGCTTTAGAAATAATCGAGTTAATAAAAAAATATAAAATCGATTAAGAGAAATCGATCAATACAGTTACGCCCCTATGAAACTAAGCGCGAGAATTGATGTTGGCTCGTGGTGGATTCCCAATTCACAAGTGGTGCTCCAATTCACCCGAGCTATTTGCACGCATTCCGGAAGACGTGAGAGAAACGCTGAAACCGCTTGCAGATCGCCATGTCAACAATGTCATCAAGGTTCTCGGCCTACTGTGGGAGCCAATCACCGATGAACTATTAATTGCCGAATGCGCAAAGGCGCCAACTGAACGCGACTTACCAGCTACGAAGCGTATAATCTACTCGGAGGTAGTGAAACACTACGATCCGCTAGGATTATTCGCACCTTCCATCCTTTTAGCAAAGCTACTGGTACAACGCTTATGGCAATGTAAACTGGATTGGAACGAACCCGTTGACGACCAAACACAAATGGAATGGAACAACCTCAAGACCGCGCTCCCTCAACTGATGAAGGTAAAAATCCCTCGCCAAGTAACCTTTCGTGGTACTGTTTGATACGAGCTGTGCGGATTTGCTCATGCGTCTAATGCGGCATACGGAGCCTGCGTTTACATCCAAAGCATATTGGTTGATGGAATCGTAAAATCCAGACTACTAATCAGCACCACTCCGAGCACTTACGATTCCACGCAAGGAATTGTGCGCATCATTATTACTCGTTCGTCTGGTCTGCAAGGTGCTGCCAGCTCTCAGCATCAACATACGAAAGGTAGTGTTCCGACAGCGAAATAGTTTTAACGAGGCTAAAAAAGCATCCTTATCAACTACAAACATTCGTATGCAATCGTGTAAGCGAGATTCAAGCCAACTCCGATGGACTTCTTTGGAATTATGTTCGTTCCCAATACAACCCAGCGGGCATTGTATCTCGTGGGATGCTTCCATGAGAGCTTTCTTTTTTTTTTTTTTTTTTTTTTTTTACAAGGTAGAATGCATTTACACACTAACCCAGTACACGTGCATTGTAGTTGCCAAACTACCAACAACGGAAGTGTACTGGAGTGTCGGACTCGACCATACCGGTAATACCGACTAAACTCCCTTGGGCTCCACCATCGTTTCCCCCAGGAACTACCTCTCAGTACTACTTCTGGGGGATGGCAGTACTAAACGTACTCGCTCGTTCTCGCTCACACAGGCACCCGTCCCGTGCGAGACTGACTTGGGTGTTCGCTCTATCGCACCCTCAAACACACCCTACATACTCTGTTGCACCTCTGTCATGCCGTGCGGGTCTAACTTGTGTGCCCACCCTTCTCATGCCATGTGGGTCTAACTTGTATGCCCACCCAAACCCTTGATTCATGCTCATACACTCCATGCTTGCACACACGCTAACGCTCCTATGGGACTGACTTGTGTGCCCACCCTTCTCATGCCGTGTGGGACTAATTCTATGCCCACCTTTATCGTACCATGTGAGACTGCTCACCTCTTTCATTCGGTTCGCGCTGACACATACTACTCGAGTCATTCGACCTAACACTCCCTCTGGCATCCCTTGTGGGACTCTTCGCTTAGGTTCCCACTTCTGACATACCATGTGAGTCTGACTCACCTCATTCATGCCATATGAGACTAGCTCAACACGACTCATTCAACTCATTCCTTTCGTACCATGTGAGACTGACTTGGATGCTCCCCCACACTCCTCTGCCACGCCGCGGGGTATCAGTAGTCGTAGGAACCAACATTCCTGCGCTACTCCCAGCGCGGCGTGTGCAGTCCATATATACACCTATTCATTCACCCTTCTGCCATGCTTCGAGGTGACGATCTCGGTTGCCACCCGCTGCGCCATTACCTCTGCATGGGCAGACCATTCACACACTTCTTCGCGTTCGGCACTTTCGCTCTAACTTACCAATCACAAGTTAGTCATGCTTGTCGATTGTTGCTCGGCGCGCCAGATTCTTTGCAAGCTGCAGGCAATCTGAGTGGTTGCAGTCGAGACTGCGTTCCACTTCTCCACCGCTTGACACATCCTTTGGATAAGATTATCCGGAGTTGTGTCCCGGTCGCAAACGTCTAGCATTGCTCTTCTTTCGACGTCGAAACGAGGACATACGAACAGTATGTGCTCTGCAGTTTCGTCAACACCTGGGCAGTCAGGGCAGACGGAGACCTCCGCGTGCCCAAACCTGTGGTGGTACTGTCGGAAACAGCCATGGCCTGACAGGAATTGTGTCAGATGGAAGTGAACCTCCCCATGGGGTCTCCCCACCCAGCTTGATATATTAGGAATCAGCCGGTGGGTCCACCTACCTTTCGAGGAGTTATCCCACTCGCGCTGCCATCTGGCAACCGAAGTCACCCTGGTACGCTCGCGGGCTCCTCTGGTGCCACGTAGGTCAAAACACTCCTCGTCCTCCCGGATGACCAGCCCGACTGGCATCATACTCGCTATCACGCAGGATGCGTCGCGCGATACCGTGCGGTAGGCCGATATCACCCTGAGACACATCAAGCGGTAGGTGCTCTCCAGTTTCTGCAGGTAACTGGTTACCCCAGTGCTTTTGCCCAGGACGGGCCGCCGTACCTAAGAATAGATGCGGTAACGCCTGCCAGTAGCCTACGTCTACTGGCGCACACCTTGGAGCTGTTGGACATCATCCTCGATAATGCCGCCACAGCAGTCGAAGCCTTCTTGCACGCATATTCGACATGGCTACCGAAGGTAAGCTTGTCGTCTATGATGACCCCAAGAATCTTCAGACTCCGCTTTGAAGTGATCGCGACGTCTCCCACGTGTACAACTGCATGTTGTGCCGACTTACGGTTGCTGACGATAACCACCTCCGTCTTATGTTGAGCGAGCTCAAGGCCTCTCGCACTCATCCAGTCCGCCACAGTGCTGATCGCGTGTTCTGCGGTTAGCTCTACTTCGGGGATTGACTCCCCGTAGACCTCTAGGGTTACATCGTCAGCAAAGCCGACGATCTTCACACCAGGAGGGAACTTTAGCTTCAGAACCCCGTCATACATCAGGTTCCATAGTACCGGACCCAGGATTGACCCTTGCGGGACTCCTGCGGTAATAGGAACACTTTTCTGACCGGGCTCGGTCTCGTATAGCAGCACACGGTTCTGGAAGTAGCATTCCAAGATCCGGTACAGTCCCACCGGCAGGCTAAGCCGGTGTAACGAGAGCGCGATGGCATCCCAGCTTGCGCTGTTGAATGCGTTCTTCACGTCCAGTGTCACCAACGCACAGTATCGAATTCCTCGCCTTTTCCGTTGGATCGCTACCTCTGCAGTCTTGAGGACTGAATTGATAGCGTCCACCGTGGACTTACCCTTCCGAAAACCAAACTGGTTACTCGACAGGCCATCCGTACCCTCTGCGTACGGGGTGAGCCTGTTGAGGATGATCCTCTCGAGCAGTTTACCCGTCGTGTCGATCAGGCAAATTGGTCTGTACGCCGATGGGTCACCCGGAGGCTTCCCGGCCTTTGTCAGCAGTACCAACTTCTGCCTTTTCCATCTCTCAGGGAAACAACACTCATCCAGGCATCTCTGCATAGCTAGCCTGAACATGTTCGGGTTCGCTATGATCGCTGCCTTAAGTGCACTGTTTGGAACTCCATCGGGGCCTGGAGCTTTGTTCATCGCAAGGGTGTTAGCCACTGCGAGTAACTCTTCGTTCGTCACCGGAGCCACCATTTCGGCCACACTCCCAGCGCCTTGCAGCGCAGGAGGAGGCCAGGGACTTGTGGCTCGGGACGGAAAGAGTACTTCGATAATCCTCGCCAACCGGTCCGGTGACCGTTCGGGGTGAAGAGCCCCTTTGGTCTTGGCCATCACGATCCCATAGGCGTCACCCCACGGATTCGCATTGGCACCCTCGCACAGGTTGTCGAAGCACGCTCTCTTGCTGCTCTTGATGGCCTTGTTAAGGGCCAGTCTCGCAGCTTGAAACACTTCCCGGCGGACCGCTCTTTCCTCCTCGGTGCGGGCTCGTTGCGTCCTACGTCTAGCCTTGAGGCAGGCTGATCGTAGGGCTGCAATTTCGGCACTCCACCAGTATACCGGGCGTCTGCCATTTCTTGGCAGGGCTTTCCTCGGCATAGTAGCGTCGCACGCGCGTGATAGGGCAGCTATCAGCGCATCCCCGCTTAGACTGTCGGTGTTGGCCTCCAGTCCCAGGGCCGCGGTGAAAACTTCGCTGTCGAAGTGAGTGGTCTTCCACCCACGGACCTGACAGGGATCACCCGCCCTCGGACGCTGCACACCATAATTGATCTTGAAGCGAATTGCTAGGTGATCACTATGGGTGTAGCCCTCGTCTACCCTCCAGTCCAGGTCCGAGACCAGACTAGGGCTGACAAACGTTACATCTATCCATGACTCGACCCCATTCCTACGGAATGTGCTACTGGCTCCGTCATTGACAAGCACTGCGTCGAGTTTTGCAAGTGCCTCGAGTAACGCTTGTCCCCTCTGATTGGTGCAGCGGCTGCCCCATTCCACTGCCCAAGCATTAAAGTCTCCCGCTATAACGAACGGGCTCCGACCTACTAGGTAGAACTGTTCCATTGGCCACCTTGGTGGGGCGTAGCAGCTACAATAGAACACCCCGTTGATCTTGGCTATCGCGACACCCTCCGCGGAGGAGTGTACAACCTCTTGAACGGGGTACCTTCCCGTTGTGCAAATTGCCGCCGACCTAGACCCGTCCGCCACCCAGTTGCCGTTGCCGGCAGGGACGTTGTACGGGTTGGACAGGAGGGCGACATCGATCGTCGACTCGGAGACCGGCTGCCGCAGCAGCTGCTGGGCAGGTGCACAGTGATGCAGGTTCAGCTGTGTTTGTTGCACGGCTTTTTCCGATTGGGTTCTCCGAAGGGACGCGCGGGCCGGCCCATAGCATGGTTCCGGGCCTGCTTTACTGGCGCAGATAAGGCACCTAGGTGCCTTGTCGCATTCCTGTGCTTTGTGTTCCTCCTCGCCGCAGCGACGACACATCTTGCTTCGGTCTGGGCCCTTGCAGTCATAAGACTTGTGCCCGGACTCAAGGCACCGGTAGCACCTGTCCACTGAAGGTGGCTGGAGCACGCTTACTGGGCATTCTGACCAGCCGATCTTCAGCTTCCCTTTCTCGATGACCTTTTTGGCGTCAGCCACCGGTAGTCTGAGATAGGCTACCTGCGTATTAAAGAATCCCCCTCTTAGACGTACAGAAGACCGCTCAACCTCTGTGCCGCACTGCTCTTTGACGGCAGAGACGACGTCTTCCGCGGTCGTGACCTCATCCAGCTGCTTACACTGGAGGGTCACTTCCGCACCAACGACCTAACCTGAGCGCCGTCACCCAAGACCTCCTGGGCAAGCTTTTGTAAGCCACCCGCTGGATTGCGCGCCACGCTTCAGTACCAAGATCATTTCACCGTTCTTGGTACGTCTAACGCTGCGCACGTCCTGGCCCAGGGGCGATAGGCTATCGGCCGCTCGCAGCGATTTAAGGACATCGGCGTATTTGTCCTTGTCGGTTTTCACCAACAAGGCCTCGCCTCTGTCTCTCACTTTCTTCATTGGTCGAGGGTGTTCGACTTCCACCCCTACTGACCAGTTGCTGGCGATTCGCATCCCCTTCGGCGGGTACCGATGGCTGGCTGGGGCGAGCTTGTGGCTCAGCAACTTGTGCCTGTCTAGTGCCTTTCGCCTTCTTGGGCATACGCCCTTCAGGCTCCGGTGCACCATCCAGGCGACGCTTCGCCTTAATGGTAGCGTGTTTGGGTCGCTTCTTACTTGACGTTTTCTTGCCCTCACTGGCCGTAAGGGCGGTCGCCTCTTTCGCCGCAGTAACACCGCTAGGGGAGGAGAGGGCCTTGGTCTGCGTACCTTTGGCTACCCTCTCTGCTTCCGCTACACGCCTGATATAAGCGACCTGTTCTTCGCCGACCTGTTCGCCGGAGCACCAACAGGCTCTGCTTAAGCTCCTTGTTGGTGTTCTGCCTGCCGCTTACGAACTCGATGATCTCATCGAGTTGCTCGGCCACCACCCGTATCCCTGGTAGTGGCTCGTCAGGCGTGCAGGCAGGGCTACTCCCACCACCGCTGGAGACTCTTCGGTGCTGCCAATAGCAGCAGCCGTCACTCCACTTGCCCCTCTTTAATAGGGGACCTCGCTAGGCCCCTTTTGGCAAAGGGGTCCGTCACCTCCAACTCCAAAGATAGGTTTCGTTCAGTACTCATTTCTTATGGGTCCCCCTTGCGGCTGCCGCCGAATCCTACTGGAGTAGTCGCCTTTAGTGATCCCATGGTTATCTATGCCTGCCTTGCGGCAAGCAGGAGGCCATGCGAGGTTGACACTTGCGTGTTCAGAGCCAGATCAGCGCAAGTCAGGAAAGGGCATCTGAGCCTACACCCACCCAGCAGGCAAAACTGGATGGCAGTATTGGGCAGCGTGCTACAAGGCCCGCCACGGTTTTATGGGATGGAAGACAGCCTAGCCATTAGCCCACTCGCCGTTTCGAGTCAGTGTCACCTGACCCTACTAAGAGAGTAGAATGTCAGACTGCCAGCCCCCACTTCACAATATAACAATATCCAAATACGAAACCAGTACACGCAACCAGTATGCCATAATCAGGGTCTTACTGATATCAACCCTGATGTGCCGGTGGCACTCTCTGGGCTTGTGCTTTTGAAGCGGCACACAGTCGCTTTGATAGAGTCTGCTTACGGGCACTTGTGGTTTTTTGGGAGGGATTTTAGCAGAGCCCACTGCTAAATCCCACCACGCCCTAGGCAGTTCTCCCAGGGAGAAAGGACAGGGAGAAACTTCGAGCTGCTTCAAGCTCTCATTGAACAGCATTTCTGTTTCATTCGACTCCGTTGTAGGACGATGGGCCTTAAATATTCTAAGTTTAGACAAGGCAAGTGAATTGAACAACTCGCTTGAATTGAACGTCTTAACACCTTTATTTAACCTTCTTGAACGAAAAGAAAGTTGAACAAGTTCAACTTTTGGAAAGTCAATGAATTCAAATGAGTTGTTTAACTCACTTGCCGTGCCAAAACGTAGCATTAAGTCGTCCTGCACAACAGGTCCTACCGAAAGTTTTTGGTTCAGGGATACTTCAGATGACGTCTAACCAGAAGCGTCGAAGACAACTCTTACTTTGGTGGTGGTACTGGCCTCTTTGACCACCGGGTGATGGGGTAGATACCACCGCTTGGTAGTCTTTTTGGCAGTATCTTCAACCTTCCGCATGTGCCCGAGCCTTGTGTACCTATATTCGTCCATGAATGAGACGAATTGATTCCGCAAGTTGGCATCTTTTTCCAGCCTACGCTCTGTTCTTAGAAGACGTTGGAATGCGATGTCCCGCAACTGTAGTTTAAAAAATTCATCTTCTTTTTTTGGGTAGATCAACACTGACCGTCTGAACTATAGATGGTCGGGTTTCACATTTTCAAACCCGAACCCGACCCGAGCCCGATTTATGAGTTTCTCTCAAGCCTGGACTCAACCCGAGCCCGATATAGAAAATCTTATCAAACGCGAACTCGACCAGTGTCTAAAAATTACTGTGTTTTTCGATTTGTTTGTCAATCTTTGTTAACAAATTGCTAAGCAATGCCCTAAGCCGAATCTAACAGACTGTTGGCGCGACTGGTACTTCTGATCACCCTATCAAGTTCGTATTGAGAACATGTTGATCTATATGAATGATATAAATAGTATTGTATCGAAGCTGATAGTTTAGGACGGAAGAGTGCTGGAAGCAAAATATAAATTGAAAAAGAATCCCTGGTTTGAAACTTATAAGTGAGTGCGAATAAGAACACTGAAGATTGTGAGTAGTTGAAATCGATATTGTATTTGAATTTATATATTAATAAAACTTTGTAGTTTAAGCTTACCAACAAAAACATCGGGGTTTGTTTGCTCTAAAAATCAGTGTCACCGTCACCGCAACACAGACCACTAAGATAATGGTGAGGTAGACTTCAAGTGTGAAGGTTTTTCTACAATTCGTTGTTCAAATTCCACTAATAAATAGTAATAACTGAGTTATAGCGCTAGTAACTTATACTAAATGATACTACAAATAGCGCATCAACTCCGTTATAAGTGGAATTCAAACAACGAACTGTTACGCAGAGTTGTAGAAAAATCTTCACACTAGAAGTCTACCATAGTACAACACATTTTAAAATGAAGCCTCTGGACTTAGTTATTGACAAACTATCAGATGATCGAACCCAAATTAATAAATGATTCAAAAACATGCTTGCACAAAACATTCTACTACTCAGGATTTGCTTCCAACTGGCAAACCGAATATGCTTCGATTGCTTTCAAGTGCCATACAACTTTTATCCAACCAGTGCGTATTTGCCATAGTTCATTGATGGACCCCTCTACTTTAGAATTTTGTCTTCGCTTTGATCGGAGAAACGTCAAATGCACATGGTTCCCTCGGTATTTGTTTGTAAATAAAGCATAATTGATGTTATACTTATTTTGAGAAGATTATGCGGTTTCTTAGTTTATGTGTTTCAATAGATTTCTAGTTCATTTTCAAAAAAGAAAACATGGAAGAGGTAAGTGATTTTTTTCTAAAATGCTATAAATATTCAAAACATATGGTAACCAAAAGCAATGTTTGCGGGGCAAAACCATGTTCTCAGCATCACATACTTTGTTTAGTAATCCACTGAAAACATTTCACATTATTCTTCAAATAAAATTTAACTTGTTAAAGTTAATTTTCATATTTCTAAATTTTTGATTTCTTTTTAATTATTCTTTGTACAAAGTTAATTGAACCCCGTTCGCATAATTTAAGTATTTTAGTCTTATTTTTATAAAATAATTTAAAAAAATCATCATTATGAAAGTGGAATAAAGACCAATTTAATAATATGTGTTTGATTTTTTTAATCCAACGGTTCTAAACATTACATAATAACTAGTATGCTTTCGTTTGTTTCCAGACTAAACCAAAAACCAATATTGCATATTTATTTCGGGATGCAAGAGCAAATAACTCATATTTGAAAATATGTGCTCCAATGGTGCGATACAGCAAGTAAGTTGAACGGGACTGAATATCACACGATAATCATGTTAACTTTATTTTATATTTTTAGATTAGAGTTTCGTAATTTGGTTCGTTCCTATGGAACTGATCTCACCTTCACCAGCATGATAATGGCCGATTCTTTCTGCCAGAGTGAAAAAGCTAGACTAAATGAGTTTACGACGAATAGAGGTTGTTGGTAAAAACCGAAAAATTCATACAGTGAGTTAAATACATTGTGATTTCCAGATGACACACCGGTGGTTGTGCAGTTTGCTGCTAAAAATTCCGTAGATTTTCTATCGGCTACCGAGATGGCTTTTCCGTAAGACTTGACTAAGAATTACTAAATATATCAACTAATCGTTCACCGTTAAATGCAGCTACGTGGATGGAGTGGATCTGAATTGTGGGTGCCCTCAACGTTGGGCAATGCAGGACGGATATGGCAGCGCACTTCTGAAGACGCCGGAATTGATCGCCGACATGCTCAGCACTGTACGGAGAAATCTGCCGAGTACGTTCAGTGTTTCCGTTAAGGTTCGTTTGCTACAAAAGTCTTTGAGTGCCACGATTGATATGTGCCGGCAGTTGGAAGCCTGTGGAATCACATTTATCACAATCCATGGCAGAACTCCAGCCCAGAAGACTAACATTCCGG
The DNA here is from genome assembly GCF_024139115.2 of Armigeres subalbatus. Classification (NCBI taxonomy): domain Eukaryota; kingdom Metazoa; phylum Arthropoda; class Insecta; order Diptera; family Culicidae; genus Armigeres; species Armigeres subalbatus. The sequence continues at coordinate 178,947,502 of NC_085141.1, read as the reverse complement.
TGAACAAAGAAGCGCTAAAAGAAATCAAAAGCAGTTTAAATATTCCGGTTGTTGCAAATGGAGACATTTTCAGCTTACACGACGCCGATGCAATGCACTGCTCGACGAATTGTGACGGTAAGTTTATTGGGTTGCGTCTTCTAGCGAAATGCTTTCGAGTTGATCTTCTATGGAACCGCTGGATACTTGATCCATGAAAGTATCGATATCCGAATTCAGCTCTGCTATGGATTCCTGATGTTTAGATATTTTCTTGATACCTTCCTTGAGATCTGCCATAACATGGAAGAATTTGTTCAATTCGGGAATATCTTCGTATTTGCCTATATTTCCGGAGCTTCTAGAAGTAGTGCTCATGTTCTCCAGGGATTTTGCTACGTCAATTTTGTTGTCGGCTCCAACCACCAAAAGATCCTCCGTGCTCGAAGATGTCACTACTTCAGAGGTAAGCTTTTCATTGAGTTTATCGAATGTTAACGTTGACAAGGCCTCTTTTGCATTGATGAACAAACTGTAGGTGTCATCAAGCTGCTTTCGGATGTGCAGAATTTTTTGCTGTATTAAATCATCTTTGGTTTCAGATGATAAATTAATGGAAGAAGTTGAGCAAGCTCCCAGATCATCCATTCTGATTCGTTTACTTTGGAATACTACAGTTATAAACAACGCTTCTTTCGTCATATAGTCCCCTTAGCAACGCCCTATTTTTCAATCGATGGCTACCGAGGGTGGTTTGCAGTAGCAACACTACAACCAGAGACCGGCGGAGTGAAAAACTGTCGAAATGGCAACGTATGAAAATGCATGAAATCGCGAAAATGATACTGGCAGCACTTGAATTTTTGCTTGCTTCTTATGGATGCAAAAAGTAAACAAGTCGAAATGGAACCGCTTTTGACGGTTCGATTGGAAACAAGATGGCGTCTTTGCCGATCTCTTATTCTAGTATTTCTAGTTTGCAGCCACGTTTGCATACCTCTGAACTAGTTTGAGTTGTTTCTCTTTGAAATCGTTTTTCTTGGATATTTAAATCGAAGAATCTGTTGAGGTTTGGCTATTGAGATTTGCCATTCAAGAATTCAACCATTACTTGCCAAAAAAATGCTTCAATTTAGTGAATCATTTAGACTGAAATCAATTTTGATATTAAATTTTTCAAAACTGACAAACTTGTACAACCAATTTATGACGATCTAACTTCATTACAGGCGTCATGTCCGCACGTGGTATGCTATCCAACCCTGCGCTTTATGCTGGCGTTGACCGAACTCCACTGGAGTGCGTGCAACGGTGGCTCGACATCACAGCGCAGGCCGACACAGACATAACATTCCAAGCCATGCATCACCATCTGACGTTTATGGCGGAATCGCTGCTCACCAAGGAACAACGGATTGTGTTCAACAATATGACCAAAGATAAAAGCCGAGTGTATGATTTCTTTCGAGAGCATTTCCAATTGGAATCGCAACCGTGCAGGCATCCACCGAAGCTGGTGTGCTCCTTCGCCGACGAAGAGTATCGAAAGCGGGTGCAGTATAGGGGAAGCATGCGCAAAGCCAACTTGGATGCATACTCGAGTGAAGATCGAGATGGCGCTTATTTTCTAAATAAGGTTGATGTCCTGAATATTGACGACAGTGCGGAAGATGTGGATTTCATGGATGGTAACTTGTTTGGAAATGATGAAATATAGGACTGAACTGTGTTGGGATCGTTGAAGGAAAATAAATATTTTGAAAAACTTTATTGACTAGGTATATGTTATTCCCTAATGGGATCTCATTCTCATAGTACACACTAAACTTTTTTCACCGGGCGCGGTTATCCGATTACCGATTTCTCAACAGCTGAGCTCTCGATAGCCACCTCAGTAAAATAGCTCAGCCATTACCGAGACTCGGTTAATGATTCCTGATGGCAAAATGTCAACTATTATTACTGTGCTAATCTGTAGGAACTGAGGACTCGGTAAAAAATATCAATAGTGATCTACAAATCAAAATTGCGGGCTTCAGTAATGAAAAATATCCATAAATTGTGATTAAGTTTACTGGTGATTCCTGTTCTTGTCAATAATAAACAGAAAAACACATGATTAATTTAGTTGTATTTTCTATATTTTATTTTCCATTAATCGGATAACATTGTTATGGGGAATCGAGGGTATTGAAACATGTTTTCTATGTCGGCATCTAAATGTCTAAATCAGCAAAAAAAGATGGCATATCACGGACGAGTTTTGTCATCTTTCTGCGGGATATGCTCAGGAAATCGAATCTGTTCAACGCCGTTTCCTTCGATTCGCGCTTCGTAGGGTACCTTGGCTGGATCCGTTTCGCCTACCGAGATACGAAAGCCAATGTCAGTTGATCAACTTGGAGCTACTTCGCTCAAGGAGAGATGTCGACAAAGCCATTATGATCGCCGATACCCTGCAGGGACGAATCGACTGTAGAGCTATGTTGGAACAAGCAGGGACTATCAAAGGCGCGTGATCGGGAGGTGGCCGATCAATAAAATAATGTGCAGGTTGAGGATCAAAGGCAGGTTTTTCAACTTCAGCATAATCAACGTCCATAGCCCACACTCCGGAAGCACTCCCAAGCAGCACGAGTCTAATGAAACTGGCTACAGCAACCTAATTGTGACTAAATCGAGTCACACATAAGCTACTGTGATCTATGTACAACATGTGTGCTGCTCGGACTTATGATGATGAAGACGCATTCTACGCGCAGCTGGAACGTGAGTACGACAGCTGCCCAAGCCACGACGTCTACATCATTATAGGAGATTTGAACGCTCAGGTTGGCCAAGAGGAGGAGTTTAGACCGACTATTGGGAAGTTCAGCGCTCACCGGCTGACGAACGAAAACGGCCTACAACTAATGGATTTCGCTGCCTCCAAGAATATGGTCATTCGCAGCACTTACTTCCAACCACTGCATACGCGCAGCATCTCGAGGCAGCGTTGCCGGAAGAGGGCGAGCTCGATGGGGCCCCTCCCCCCCTGAGGACTGCTGGAATACAGTCAAAGCAGCCATTAACGACGCAGCGGAGAACAACGTCGGGTATATGGGACGAAGTCGACGGAACGATTGGTTCGACGAAGAGTGCAGACAGATTCTGGAGGAGAAGGACGCAGCGAGCGGTCGCGTTGCAGCAAGGTACCCGGCAAAACGTGGAACGTTATAGACGGAAGCGGAGACAGCAGACCCGCCCCTTTCAGGAGAAGAAACGCCGCCTGGAAGAAGCGGAGTGCGAGGAGATGGAACAGCTGTGCCGTTCTCAAGAAACACGCAAGTTCTACCAGAAGCTCAACGCATCCCGCAAAGGCTTCGTGCCGCGAGCCGAAATGTGCCGGGATAAGGAGAGGAGCATTTTGCGGACGAACGTGTGGTGATCGAAAGGTGGAAGCAGCACTACGAGGAACATTTGAATGGCGCTGAGAGTACAGGCAGTGAAAGTCAAGGCAGCGGAGGAGATGACTACGTCAGTTCAGCGGACAATGGAAGCCAACCAGCCCCCACCTGAGGGAAGTTAAAGATGCCATCCAACAGCTAAAGACCAATAAAGCAGCTGGTAAGGATGGTATCGGAGCTGAGCTCATCAAGATGGGCCCCGAAAAGCTAGCCACTTGCCTGCACAAACTGATAGTCAGAATCTGGGCAACTTAACAGCTACCGGAGGAGTGGAAGGAAGGGGTTATATGCCCCATCTACAAGAAAGGCGACAAGCTGGAGTGTGAGAAATTTCGAGCAACCACCATCCTTAATGCCGCCTACAAAGTGATATTCCAGATCATCTTCCGTCATCTGTCACCATTAGTGAATGAGTTCGTGGGAAGTTATCAAGGCGGCTTCGTTGACGGCCGCTCGACAACGGACCAGATCTTTACTGTACGGAAAATCCTTCAAAAATGCCGTGAATACCAGGTCCCAACGCACCACCTGTTCGTTGATTTCAAGGCGGCATACGACAGTATAGACCGCGTAGAGCTATGGAAAATTATGGACGAGAACAGCTTCCCTGGGAAGCTTACCAGACTGATCAAAGCAACGGTGGATGGTGTGCAAAACTGTGTGAAGATTTCGGGCGAACACTCTAGTTCAGAGGTTCCCAAACTTTTTGGATATGCGACCCACCTAGCAAAATCCCATATTCTTTGCGACCCACCAGGTACCAAATACATGCATTTTAAGAAGGTGGATAAAAATAAGTTCACGTTGGATTGATCAAATCATAATAATAAATTATGTCATACCCCTGTATTGTATTTTTCAAAATCTCAGCAAATTTTTAATCCAATTTGGAACGGAATTAAATTGGATTTGAGTTGGATTTGGATTAGATTTGGATTGGATTTTATATTCGGTTTGAATCGAATTTGGGTTGGATTTGGTTTGTAGTTTGATTTGGACTAGATTTGGATTGAACTTTGTATTGGATTTGGATTGAATTTGGATTCTAGTTGGATTATGATTGGATTTGGAGTGAATTTGGATTGGATTTGGATTGGATTTGCATTGTAGTTGGATTTTGTTTGGATTTGGTTTGGATTGGATTTGAAGTGAATTTTTATTGGAACTGGATTGTAGTTAGATTGTAGTTGGATTAGATTTGAATTGATTGTATTGAACTTCTTTGTATTTGCCAACATCTCTCTATTATTCTATTTCTAAGTGTCTGCCTCTGTTCATTTCACTCTAAAAACAAAAGAAGGCCATTGAATTCGTCTTCCATTAATTATTTAGATCCATATCTATTTGGTGGAATAGATTTGTGGGAAAAAATAGGCCTGAAAGTATGAATCATAATTAATCTTTCGCGACCCACCATTGATCAGCCCACGACCCCCCTGGGGGTCGCGACCCACAGTTTGGGAAACCATGCTCTAGTTCGTTCGAATCGCGCCGGGGACTAAGACAAGGTGATGGACTTTCGTGCCTGTTGTTCAACATTGCGCTAGAAGGTGTAATGCGGAGAGCCGGGTGTAGCAGCCGGGGTACGATTTTCAACAGATCCAGGCAATTTATTTGTTTCGCGGATGACATGGACATTGTCGGCCGAACATTTGCAAAGGTGGCAGAACTGTACACCCGCCTGAAACGTGAAGCAACAAATGTTGGACTGGTGGTGAATGCCTCAAAGACAAAGTACATGCTTGTGGGCGGAACAGAGCGCGACAGTGCCCGCCTGGGAAGCAGTGTTACGATAGACGGGGATACCTTCGAGGTGGTCGAGGAATTCGTCTACCTCGGATCCTTGCTAATGGCTGATAACAATGTCAGTTGTGAAATGCGAAGGCGCATTATCTGTGGAAGTCGGGCCTACTACGGGCTCCAGAAGAAACTGCGGTCAAAAAAGATTCGGCACCGCACCAAATGTGTCATGTACAAGACGCTTATAAGACCGGTTGTCCTCTACGGACATGAAACATGGACAACGCTCAAGGAAGACTTGCAAGCACTCGGAGTATTCGAGAGACGGGTGCTTAGGACCATCTTTGGCGGTGTGCAAGAAGACGGTGTGTACGATGGGCAGGGCATGTTGCACGAATGCCGGACAGCAACCCTGATGGTGTTCGTTTCCGATCCGGCAGGTACGAGACGACGTGGAGCGCAGCGAGCGAGATGGGCAGACCAGGTGCAGAACGACTTGGCGAGCGTGGGGCGTATTCGAGGATGGAGAGATGCGGCCTCGAACCGTGTATTGTGGAGAAGACAGAAGACTCTTATATACCGCACAGGCCACTTCGGCCTTAGTCTGAATAAATCAATCCCCCCACAACTTGACATTTGGCGTTAGTTTCGCGTACCCACTTGCAAATCGCAGATGGCGCTTCGAAACATAAACAATGGGTCATCCTACACTGCCGCCACACTTTTCCTCCGTAGAAACCATGTTTTTTGTTTCGTCATTTGTTGTCAACAAACAACGGACAGGAGCGTCATATGGATGGGGTGAATTGGTAATTGCAATTAATGAAAAGATTCTGAACAAAACTTCCAATGCTTAAAATGTTGAAATTTGTCGCTTTGGAAAAAGAAATTTGTTTAATATATCGCCCATTTAATTTTAGACAACGAGTTCCCACTGATCTATGCAGTTTTAATAGTTGAATCTAAGAAGTTAAATTTATTAGCTGTATAAATGATTATTCTTTATCATACAGCTTCATAACTTGATTATCATAAAATGATGATGTGAGAACAAAGGAACTTGCGGTTGATTTGATACTACCATCATGACTAGGTAGTTTCTTTTTAAAACACACGTAATGGTTCACATTTGGATCAGAACAAAACGTGGTTATTTTCGTAAAAAAGAATAGTTTTATAGAGTACATATTTAAATCGATGTGCCGTTTTAATTGAATAAATAACCCCCACAGTTTATTTTTACTGTGCGTACTTTTTAATCCCGGCTCCATTCAAAATACACGGGTCGCGGGGACCAAAATCTGACGGAAAGTTTTCCCAAGGTGTAAAGTTACTTTTACCTCAAAGAAAGCCTCTTGTTAGTCTGGCTAATTTAGATTTTTCCAAACACTCATTTAAATATGTTTACCTGTTTGTTTTCAAATGGCTGTGGGTTAATTTGTATGGATTTGACAATCGGATTAACGAAAGAAATATTTCGAGGGGGTTTACTGTAAATTAAAAATGAAAAGGTTGAATCACCCATTTTGTATTAGATTTTTATAAGCTATTTTGAAAAGCAACATCTCCCGTGCCCATTTATCCAATAACGTTGCTTTCCTCCTCTGTATTTCCAGCCCAGTTTACCCATTAATACTTCACATAACATATTCTATCTGCGAAATCCTTATAAATTTCCAAGTTATACGAAATTTAAGCGCTACCGATGAAAATGAACCGTCGGTAAAACTTCCGCCATTTGATTTGTTTTGGCAATCGCTAATTCAACGTTCAGTCGGTCATCTTAGAGTCATAAGCTACCGCCTCTTTCTTAATATTAATTCTAGTTTGGATTGATTTTTGTCACGGTTTTTAGTACTGGACATTACTTTCCTTTTCGCTTTTTTCATAAAATGATTCAGATAATCACAAGTTTGACAAAACCAATTAAACTTATTAAACCAAAATTTCGGGGTACAGTGGTATCGTACTACAGATGTCAAGTTGTTCTCGGGTTGGTACCCCTATAAATACTTGTTTCGATTAATCCAGCAACAAACCACGTTGTAGTGTTATCTATATTTAAAGCATCCAGCCCCGTAATGCTTGAATATATACGAATCTATACCAAAATAACTAATGAGTAATGCAATTGTGTTATAATAAATAATAAGATCAAAATTAGGTTTTTCTTTAACCTTTTACGCCATAATCGAGAAATGCTCGCGATATAAGTAATTTTTACAGAACCACCTGAACCAATTTTTCGGGGTACACTGACAATGTACTGGAGACGTCAAGTTGCTCACGGGTTGGAATAAATAAATAATATTATTGAACAGATTTGCATGCACTGTTTTCAACAGGATGAGAGAAATGTACCAGATTTCAGCAACCCATTGTTCCAAAGTGCTTTATGTTCAAGTCATTGAGATGTTTGGCGATATCTGCTCTGCAGTGGTTTTCTATTATCTTGTAAAAATAGTGGCATTTTCTATTCGAAAAAAAATTTCAATCATGGTTTGGTCAATGAACTTCGCAAATCGTCATTTCCGTCAACATCATTTATGATAGGTCCCTAACGTTGATAAAGTTGATTGTCTTAATAATAAGCGTCAATACTTGAGGAATATTGATCATTTTCACATATCGATTCTTTTGGTGAATATGCATTATCGCTATACCTTTGTGATTGCTTGTCCATGCTGATGCTCCATCAATCGTAAGGTCACTTAAGTTTTCGAAGGAGAAAAAAAGTTCCTTCACACAGGTCTTTTCAGCCCTCAGGTTTTCCCGTTAGTTGTTCTCTGCATAGGGAAAGCTGTCAATTTCTCTGTCATTCGAAGATGGCTATCGATTCCTCTTATGAAGACAGCCACCTTTGCCACGTTTTTTTTATCTTTATTAGAGAATCTTGCAGTCCTGGGCTGGTTTACCTCTGTCGTAGCCAAACAATTTGTCTACCTTCTCCGTGGAAAACATGCTTTGGACGCCGATAAAAAATCAGCGTCCTTCCGCCTCAAGAAACGAGCAAATCAAGACAAAATTTTCAAAACGACTTATCTGCTTTTGTAAACAAAGATTCAAACGACGATTTGACGAATCTGATAGCTCACCCACGCAAACCAACACCATCAATAGGTAGGGGAAGGATTCCACTACCTGTTGATGGTGTTGGTTTGCGTGGGAGAGCTATCAGATTCGTCAAATTGTCGTTTGAATCTTTGTTTACAAAAGCAGATAAGTCGTTTTGAAAATTTTGTCTTGAAATGATCTTCATTTATATTTTATGTCACCCTTCGAACAATCTAAAATTCCCTGTCAGCCTACTGAGATTGAATTTCAAATTTCTTCGCACTAGCTTTTTAGTATGCTGGCATTTCAAATACTCACTACGATTGAATTTCAAATTTGTTATCTTCTTTTGTCAATGAAAATATTTTAATTTATTTCTTTATTTTTATTACGAAATAAGACATACGTTCTTCTTTATTTATCAATGTAACCAAAAAATGCGAATGCTTTATTCAGGCTTACTTTATTCCCTACAACCTCTATGCCACGTTTTTCACGTCAGCATTTTCATCGTTTGCAGGAAAGTTGGATATTAAGCAGGCGACTTTTTTACGTAACGTAGCTTTCATAACTCCTGCGAGAACTTTTACTCTTCACCGTGTTCCGCGCAAACTAATGCTACTGACGGAGGCTATTTCCTTAGGACACACCAGAGTGTAGGTGATTAAGAGTGGCGACAGGTGCCGCATTTAATAGGTCTCTTGCTCGTTTGGAACACGATCTGTCACCCAACCGGCAGTTGTTAGATTTTCTAACAATTCTGTATAAGAATCTAACAAAACCTGTATAAGAACTGGGCATATGCGAAATTGTTAGATTCTTATGCGAAAAATGTAAGCTATCAAACAAATATTGTTAGAAAAGCTTACAAAATTGTTAGATTCTTATACAAGTATTGTATAAGAATCTAACATTTTCGCATATGCCCAGTTCTTATACAGGTTTTGGTAGATTCTTATACAGAATTGTTAGAAAATCTAACATCCACCGGTTGGGTATGGGTATATGTGGATGACAGATTAATTTTGTTCCAATTCTGACAGTGTTGCCACTCTTAACTGACTCTGGGACAAACGATGTGAACAATTACCGAAATGATATCCTTAATAAATTCTCCGTCCTGGAAAGGTTTCAACCGTTTTGCCAAAATCTTACTAACCGCAAAACTGGACCGTAACTGCATTTTCTGACTTCGTATTTGATTGAGTAAAGATGGTTTCAGAAAAAATATTTGTTTGTTTTTTTTTCTATAATAATTCCTATAATAATAATAATTTGAATCAATGAATGGAAATTTAAATTGGTTGTGCGCTCTACCAACTTTTGATTCCTACCTGAGCCTTTTCAAATATCATATTACATAGAATGCTTGGATTCAGATTTTATCCCATCAATATAGCAAAAATTTCGGAACAAATTAAGCAAACCGACCTTCCTTTTTTCATCGTGAACGAAAACTACTCGTGCCAATCTTTAAAAAACGCGATGTTACACGTCAACTTTTTATGTTATGGGATCGCTCAATGTAATCATTTCAAATTATTAAAAATATTTTTTTCGTTTCAAGCTTTGATTAAAATATGTGGAAAAAACGTAGGTTATTTAATAATCAATAATAAAGAAAGAGCTGCTAGAAAAGTTGGCGGGCCGAATCTGAGTTTATTTTTCTCACGTATCAACCCGAAAATTTCCAAGACCGGACCGAGAATCGAACCCAGCCACCTTCAGCATGGTCTTCTTTTGTAGCCGCGCATCTTACCGCACGGCTAAGGAAGGAACCAAGGCGTACCTCTGCCATAGAACAAAACCCCTCAGATTCCAATCAAATTCCGCATGAACTCGTAGCGAGTGCAGAGGTGTCCTCGGCTTGTAGTGGGCGAGTGATGGCATCATCAATTCCTTTCCATTCCCGAGAGACAGTGAGATCGTGGCCAGCACCGTTATCGACCATTTAAAAATATTACAGCTCTCGGACTGTGCACATTGTGGTTGGAAAGCAATCCCATGCTTCCATCCATTGGCTCCTTGTGCAATTGCGATTGTTCTGATCAAACACGGAGTAGCAACTATGTAATGTAATTTAAAAAAGACAGAAATCATGTGTTACCTACAACGAGGTGAACCATATTGATTGGGTGGCGTTGTGTTTCATGCTTCCCTAACCAGGTCTTTCGGTCAATTTACCATACGACTACTTTTACGTTACTATTTGTTAACATTTTTGGATATTGTTGAATATTTAGAATTGATTGCCCCCTAGTATGTACATTGCAAACGTTGCATCCTACATGAGTGCTTGAATGGAATTGTATACGTACCATTTCTGAATGTTCTGTGCTTGGGCCTGAAGTTAGCCAATAAAATTGTAAATTGAAACGATTCCCAGACACAGACTCTATATAGCTGGTGCTACATGGCACAACACAATTCAAATAGGATCGTAATCCTAGACAAAAATCAGGCTATGAATACAGCAACCTGATTGCTGTTGATAAAGAGCGAAAAACGCAAATTAAACATCTATTTGCGGAATTGACTGATGGACCAAAATCTACAACGAAACCTCATCAAATCCCGTGTTTCCCGTATCCCGGGCACAATATTGGCGATTCTCTCAGGGCACTAATAGGGACCGTTTGTTATTTTAATTTGTTGAATGTGCTGGTAATTGTTTATTTTTGTATGTTGGTAAATTTTTATGTAATAAGTTATTGTCTGTCATTCACACAATACTTTATAAGCAACTGCACTCGATCAAGTAGAGGTTGCGTGAGGTTGTGCCAATTGGTCGTCTGATCCCAACCCACTGAATCAGTTCAATCAGATCGCCACTGAAGTTCAGTTCAGTCAAAGTTAATTGCCTATTGTCCGGGTGTTAACCACCCGGATTGGAAATTAACTTCTACGGGTTTATCCGACAGACGTTGGTCTGCATAGTTGGCGAAAATGCGTGTTTTGAATTGCCCATGCGAAATTTTCATACAAATATTAATTTTAGTTTTCCACAATTTACTCAACTTTACTCCAATAAATTTTCCGAACTAAATTCTACATATGCACAAGTCGAGTTTTAAAACAGTAAATTATTTTCTGATCCGGGTGGTCAGTATGTATCCGAAAAATAGGCAATTAACTTCGATTGGTCTGAAAGAAGTCAACCTAAAATTTGAGTTCAAAGAACCTACAAACGAAAAATCGCAAATACTTTGAAGAAGAATTAAATGTCATCATTCAAACATATAACACATCGAACTATTGTTATCTCATATTTTATTATCCTCCTTCAAATTATTAGTTTTGCTGGATTCCAGAGCATCTTTAACTCATCCAAACTCCTTTCTCTGAATCTTCACCCTTTCACATTTTCCTCTTTTCGTGCTCCATCCTCCCGACTTTATATTTCATTCTACAAACAGATATTGTGGGACGATTTTTTTCTTTCTTCTCCGGTTTGCTTGATCTTATAGATAGAAACAATTCATTGGTTTTAGATGTGAGTCTGCGCTCGATCTTCACCTAAATGCTCACGGCTTAGTTGCGTAACGGTCGATTTGCAAAGATAGGAAACGATCGGCCAATGATGGCGATCGAACAAAACGCAGGGAAATGTCCATCAACGATACAAAGTTGTGTTAGTTGCATGTGTGTGCTCAATTTAGAGATCGAAAATGCAAATCGCATGCATCGGCTTCGGAGCGATCTGCGGAACATTCTTCAACCGTAAATCAAAGAGTGTAAAAATTATTGTGCAGTTTGCTGATAGAGTTAGATTCGGTTAGTGGAAACAGAATTCAAATTCACAGAACTTTTTTTTTTGCGGTATTGAATGTCTGGCGTTCTGATTTGTTGCCGACTCACTTGTCGCTCTTTAGTTTGAATATGTGTGATACTGGTCTCTTGTTTTGCAATGAAAATGGGACGTATTCATCTAAGTGGTAATCAATTATTACACGTACGAGTAACAATGGATTGTGTTCTGCTTTAGTTGCTCTCAATTGGCCTCTTTCTAAATTTCGCACATAAAACAGTTTATTAAATCTGGATTGAATTTTGTTTCCGCCAATGCATGTGTGTTGTATTCATTCTTCTCATTCTGACAGCTATGTTTTGGTTTCCTCAATTTTACGTCTTGTATCATTTAGTGTCTTTTATCTTGTTTTATTTCTTAAAAAAGTTGTTCATATATAATAGTTTTGAGTAATATTCTTGTTTGGAAAACGAACTGATGAAGAAACGAGCGGTTACATTTTGATTTAGCGTGTACTTTGCTGATATAATTGTTGCTTTTACTTGAGTAGTTTAGTGGATAGCAATCGTGTCAAACTAAGCGCTTTTTGTGATAAACTTGCTTTTGCTCGGTATCAAAGTTCAAGAGTGTTTGAGTTACCGTCCTGCACGTTTTTATTATGCCGTGTATTGGTTTAGTTTATGCTTAATCAACATTTTAGTTGAGACTAGATGTTTTCTTTTATCATAACTTCAAGAAGAGTATTATAATAACTTATAAATTAACTTAAATTTGAATAAAACAATAATGTTGACTTGTTGAGTTAAACCAAGTGACGCATTTGGTAGTTCCTAATAAAACTATTCTGTAAATGTTTACATTGTTACATTTATACGTGTGTATAAATATCCTTGTTACATACTTATACATGATATATAATCTACTTTATTCTGCCTTTTTAAATACTTTTAGTCATTATTGTTAATTTTAGTGTTCTATTAATATCAAATTCATTTTTTACATAGATTTTATGTTTTTCCCAATCAGCGTGTGAAGATTAATACGAGAAATAACCGGTTCGAGTTTACGGAATTGTTCTGGTTGAATTTGTGATTACCGTAAAACAAATTCTACCATTCTGTGGTGTGTATGTGAGTTTCTTTTCCGCGTACAGAAAAGCGCACTGAAACAATAGATAGAGCGCCAAGCGTTTTAAATTCATCACAAGCAATTCTGGCAACACTGAATGAGTAATTTGGTGATTCTACAGCTGAAAATGGGAGCAACATGGTTTTTCCCTCAATAGTTTCTCTTACATTTAATTACGCGCTCGCAAAAGTCTACAAAAATGGACGAATTTGAATTTTCAGGATGCACATATTATTCATTTGCGATACTCTGCATGATTGATGTTGGTTTGCTTTTGTGTGGTTCTGCTGTGGTTTTGTAATATGTTGATCAAAAGTTTCTACTGCTCGCTACTTTGTTTCTCGGAAGAAGCTCTGTAATTGGTACACACATCTCATTGGGCTACGATGTTGGAATGTTACACACTTTGTGTCTACACAACGAGGACGACATCTATAGTGTTTTGAGTGTGGTTTGTTTTGTTACTATTCTGCTGCCTAGCATTCTGCTGGGTTAAAGTGAATTCTCAACTGTTGAAGGAAAATCAAACCCAAAAGCCTCGAAATTATTGTTCGCCTTGAAGCATGTGATAGTGAGTGTCTTATTGTTGTTGTAAATATATAGTTTACCCTTTATTATTGTTAAGATTATATAAATATGAAATTTCAAAGCGTATAGCAGGCTTGTTACAAAAAATATATATATTTTGATAGTTTTTTTTTCTATTACCATTTTTCCGGTTCACTGATCAAAAAAGCTATGTTACTTACAATTATTGTTTTTGTTCTTTTTTTGTTTTGTCACGTTTTCTTTGTAATAATAACTAATTAGCTACTTAGCTATCTAACTATATGTGAGGGATGAAGAAGGGTTCTTAGCAGTATTCTAATAGTTCGCAGAGAAAGCTGTCCATTTTTGAACCCTCATACGCAGCTACGATGCAGAGGGATGTGCCAGAACAAAAAGTGTGTAGCCTGTCACTTCTATATGTGTATTGGTGAGTGTTATTAGTTGAAAGAATCGCCCAGACTTGTGATGATGTGGTTATATATTTTTTTCTGGTAACGACGGCATCCTCCTTTCTGATGACTATAATCAATCTGCTTCTCCCGTTATATGTTCTTACAAATTAGTATCTATTGGGCAAATATACAATTACAATCACACTATTTAACGATAGTTTAGTACTTTCCTTCATACAAAATAAAGTCCATACTTTCTAAAGCAAAATACTGATCTTACGTAATCTTACTTAACTTTGCTTATGTTTTGCGTCATAGTCACAAATCAACAAGTTGTTAGTTGTTCCTTCCTATTGAGGAAATCGTGTTTCCCTCTTAGCAGCGTCTTCGAACTGAGATCAAACATAATATTATGAAAAATCTATTTCCCTTTCAGAACAGATTCCCCATTTTTTGTCAACGTTCACAGCGAGTATTCAACCGTTGTCCGTTGAAAACGATTTCACACAATATCATTTCTTATCAAATAAGTGCCCCTGATCTACGGTCATACAGCACTATTCACAAATTATTCCTTCACTTCAAAGTACTTGTAGGTTGGGTTCTCGTACCCGTTGATCTGCATATTGGCCACGTGCCGCTCTTCCGGCGTGATGGGCTGCCCGACGGCCTGTGGGTGGTAAGCAAACGACATAGTTAACGCAATTTCTTCTCTTTTCGCCGTCCATGCTTGTACTAACCTGATCAACCTCGACGAATCCTTGAGCATGAGGTGATCTCGAAGCCTTCCACTTGGCGACGGCAACACCCACAAACACGGCGCCCATTAGGGCCACTCCGGCGAACATCAGAGTGAAGTATACGTTCCGATTCTCACGTCCGTTGGGGCCGTAGATCTCCCGCCGTACCGAGTAGGTCTGAAATGAAAGTACGTTTTGTTAGAAGAAATAACAACTGAATAAGCGCTTAAGTCCTTTAAATGTAATTTTTAATAAGTGAAATAGTTTGATAGACATAACATCAAAATTTTCCAAAGGCAAGTTCATCCATCGTTTCATGACTTGTCAAGCTATGCAATGTGGCACGTTTTCATGGAATCTGATTGTTCTCTGCAGCGATATAATGTATTGGCAAGAATGACCATGTGGAGTAAATTAGACTGTACAATTTTGGTACAGATTTATCATATAAAAAGCCCATTTTTCGTCATTGTAAAACATAGCGTGTGCAACTCGTTGCAAAACTCGTTTTTTGCGATTAGTTGCACAAATTAATATTGTAGAACTCAAAACGTGAGAGCAGCAACTTACAAATAAATTAAGGGGTTTGTGCTGGGTGTTCATGTTGGTTGCAACATCAAAACTGAATAACCCGTTGAATGAAATATTTTGAAATTCGTCATACTTAGAAAGTGGCCGTCTTCTACAAATTTAAACATGCGGGAAACCTTTACAAATTCCTCTTGATATTCTTAAATTTGAATAAGTTAATAAGTTATTGATAAAAATTAAACAATTCGTCCGGGTGTTTTTTTATCTGTGAGAATTTTGTAGGAATGGAATTGGAGCTCCCAGAGGAATTATAGAAAAAAAAATCATAGAATAATTTCTGGAGGAGTTTTCCGATGAGGAATACCGGAAGAAATATTTCAAGGAATTTATAGAAAAACTTAAAAAAAAAACTCAGTGAAATTCTTGGAGGATTTTTTAGAGCAGTGAATTTAAACCCTGGGACTAGCGAAGGGAAAAATGCGGATAAAAATGCTTAATGGCTGATGTATTACAATTCCAACTCTTATTGATGAAGTTTTGATAATTGTGTAAGCCTCCTTTCAAGAGGCTCGGAAGCCTCCTTTCAAGAGGCTCGGAAGCCTCCTTTCAAGAGGCTCGGAAGCCTCCTTTCAAGAGGCTCGGAAGCCTCCTTTCAAGAGGCTCGGAAGCCTCCTTTCAAGAGGCTCAGAAAGCGTTCTTTAAAGAGGCGCAGGAAGCCTCCTTTCAAGAGGCTCAGGAAGCCTCCTTTCAAGAGGCTCAGGCCTCCTTTCAAGAGGCTCAGAGCCTCCTTTCAAGAGGCTCAGAGCCTCCTTTCAAGAGGCTCAGAAGCCTCCTTTCAAGAGGCTCAGAAGCCTCCTTTCAAGAGGCTCAGAAGCCTCCTTTCAAGAGGCTCAGAAGCCTCCTTTCAAGAGGCTCAGAAGCCTCCTTTCAAGAGGCTCAGGCCTCCTTTCAAGAGGCTCAGAAGCCTCCTTTCAAGAGGCTCAGAAGCCTCCTTTCAAGAGGCTCAGAAGCCTCCTTTCAAGAGGCTCAGAAGCCTCCTTTCAAGAGGCTCAGAAGCCTCCTTTCAAGAGGCTCAGAAGCCTCCTTTCAAGAGGCTCAGAGCCTCCTTTCAAGAGGCTCAGAAGCCTCCTTTCAAGAGGCTCAGAAGCCTCCTTTCAAGAGGCTCAGAGCCTCCTTTCAAGAGGCTCAGAAGCCTCCTTTCAAGAGGCTCAGAAGCCTCCTTTCAAGAGCTCAAGCCTCCTTTCAAGAGGCTCAGAGCCTCCTTTCAAGAGGCTCAGAGCCTCCTTTCAAGAGGCTCAGAGCCTCCTTTCAAGAGGCTCAGGAAGCCTCCTTTCAAGAGGCTCAGAAGCCTCCTTTCAAGAGGCTCAGAAGCCTCCTTTCAAGAGGCTCAGAAGCCTCCTTTCAAGAGGCTCAGAAGCCTCCTTTCAAGAGCTCAGAAGCCTCCTTTCAAGAGGCTCAGAAGCCTCCTTTCAAGAGGCTCAGAAGCCTCCTTTCAAGAGGCTCAGGCCTCCTTTCAAGAGGCTCAGAAGCCTCCTTTCAAGAGGCTCAGAAGCCTCCTTTCAAGAGGCTCAGAAGCCTCCTTTCAAGAGGCTCAGAAGCCTCCTTTCAAGAGGCTCAGAGCCTCCTTTCAAGAGGCTCAGAAGCCTCCTTTCAAGAGCTCAGAGCCTCCTTTCAAGAGGCTCAGAAGCCTCCTTTCAAGAGGCTCAGAGCCTCCTTTCAAGAGGCTCAGAGCCTCCTTTCAAGAGGCTCAGAAGCCTCCTTTCAAGAGGCTCAGAAGCCTCCTTTCAAGAGGCTCAGAAGCCTCCTTTCAAGAGGCTCAGAAGCCTCCTTTCAAGAGCTCAGAGCCTCCTTTCAAGAGGCTCAGAAGCCTCCTTTCAAGAGGCTCAGGAAGCCTCCTTTCAAGAGGCTCAGAAGCCTGCTTTCAAGAGGCTCAGAAGCCTCCTTCCAAGAGGCTCAAAGGCCTCCTTTCAAGAGGCTCGGAAGCCTCCTTTCAAGAGGCTCGGAAGCCTCCTTTCAAGAGGCTCAGAAGCCTCCTTCCAAGAGGCTCAGAAGCCTCCCTTCAAGAGGCTCGGAAGCCTCCTTTCAAGTGGCTCGGAAGCCTCCTTTCAAGAGGCTCAGAAGCCTCCTTTCAAGAGGCTCAGGCCTCCTTTCAAGAGGCTCAGAAGCCTCCTTTCAAGAGGCTCAGAGCCTCCTTTCAAGAGGCTCAGAAGCCTCCTTTCAAGAGGCTCAGAGCCTCCTTTCAAGAGGCTCAGAAGCCTCCTTTCAAGAGGCTCAGAAGCCTCCTTTCAAGAGGCTCAGGAAGCCTCCTTTCAAGAGCTCAGAGCCTCCTTTCAAGAGGCTCAGAAGCCTCCTTTCAAGAGGCTCAGGAAGCCTCCTTTCAAGAGGCTCAGAAGCCTCCTTTCAAGAGGCTCAGAAGCCTCCTTTCAAGAGGCTCAGAGCCTCCTTTCAAGAGGCTCAGAAGCCTCCTTTCAAGAGGCTCAGAGCCTCCTTTCAAGAGGCTCAGAAGCCTCCTTTCAAGAGGCTCCGAAGTCTCCTTCCAAAAGGCTCCGAAGCCTCCTTTCAAGAGACTCGGAAGCTGTATTTCAAAAGGCTCGGAAGCCTTCTTTCAAGAGGCTCGGAAGCATCCTTTCAAGATGCTCAGAAGTCTCCTTCCAAGAGGCTCGGAAGCCTCCCTTCAAGAGGCTCAGAAGCCTCCTTTCAAGAGGCTCAGAAGCCTCCTTTCAAGAGGCTCAGGAAGCCTCCTTTCAAGAGGCTCAGAAGCCTCCTTTCAAGAGGCTGGAAGCCTCCTTTCAAGAGGCTCAGAAGCCTCCTTTCAAGAGGCTCAGAAGCCTCCTTTCAAGAGGCTCAGAGCCTCCTTTCAAGAGGCTCAGAAGCCTCCTTTCAAGAGCTCAGAAGCCTCCTTTCAAGAGGCTCAGGAAGCCTCCTTTCAATAGGCTCAGAAGCCTTCTTTCAAGAGGCTCCGGAAGCATCCTTTCAAGAGGCTCAGAAGCCTCCTTTCAAGAGGCTCGGAAGCCTCCTTTCAAGAGGCTCGGAAGCCTCCTTTCAAGAGGCTCGGAAGCCTCCTTTCAAGAGGCTCGGAAGCCTCCTTTCAAGAGGCTCGGAAGCCTCCTTACAAGAAGCCCACCAGTTTCTCCATGTCTCCACTTCAAGAAAGATCTGTTTGGGGTGTGAGAAAAGGTGCAAGAATGATGTTTTGGATCGTGCTCTCGCTAATTTCTATACAATTGGACGTGTGAGCATTTGTTTTGGTACTTTGACAAAATTGCACGGTAGTCTATTCTTCGGTGAGAAAATCAATACAAAAAATTCTTCTTAATTGTAGAAAAATACGGCTGGTAGAATAAGTATTATAACGTTAGCATTCTCAGTCTGGAATAATAAGGACGACTTGTCATGGCAAACGTTGAAACAGGAAATTCTTCAGAATATCTGCGGGAGACTCTGAGAAGATTTCAAGGGAAAAATAAGAGAAATTCTCTGGAATTTCAACGTAAAGTTCTTAAGAATTTCCGCGGAAGATTGTTCAAAATATAGATTTCAATAAAAAACATCTTTGGATTGCAACAACGAAATGCTCGGAATTTTCAAAGAATTTGGATTTCTACGAGAAATTATTTGCACAGTAGACGTTCGATAACTGAAAGTCATATAACAGGAAAAAAAGTCATATAACTGCAATGCTTTTTAACTGCAAATCGATAGTTGCAACAGTTTTGCTGAACTTGAAAACGATGTCAAAGTCGATGATAGCGTAATGCAGCACAATCTGGTACACTTCTGTTTTATCTGACGTCGACTGACAACCGTTTGACGTCTAGAACGCATTGCAGTTATCAAAGGACATTCGACACATTTTGCAGTTATCTAACGACTAGTATTTATATTGTCCTTAAGACATTCTTTGGAAATTCCATTGGCTGATAAGCAAAATACGGCCGAATTGGTAATTTGGCCGAAAAAGTCGTTTTTCTCAACAGGTCGTTTGACCGATATGGTCGTTTCGCCGAAAATATCATCAGTCCGAGAATGTCGTTTGGCCGAAATGGTCGTTTGGCCCAACGGGTCATACACAAACTACATTTTCGGTCAAACCATTTTCGACCTGATAATAGTTTCAGATAAACGTTGCTCGGCTTAATGGAGTTTGGCTGCGCTTTCTGAACAATGACCATTTCGGCCAAAGGGCATATTCGGCCAATTTAGCTATTCGGTCAACTGTTGTTTTGCAACTGATCGACCAAATGACATTTACGGCCAAATAACTTTAGGCTAGATATTTAGTCTTCTACTACATGGTTTATTCGGTCAATCGACATATCCGGTCAAACAACTTTTGGCCTTGTGGTTTTTGGCGAAAAGACTTTCTGCCGAACGACTTTTTTTCCGTGCAAACATTCCATTTCAACGAAAAGTTCTCTGGATTTCAGTTCTTACGGAGAGTTTTTTTTTCAAAATTTCAACAAGAAATTGCTTGGAATTTTTAAGAAAAATCAATGATTTTTCGAAAAAAAATCAAACCATTCGAAACATTCTCGGGAGTTGCTACGTGATGTTGTAGGGATCAATCAGAAAATTCTACGGAAGTTCCACTGAACCTTTGGAATTTCCACTGAAAATTCTGCGGACTTCTTTGAATCGGCGTGGAAAATTATAGATCGGCGGCGTGACAAATTTTAAGAAGGCGCGCAGATGCAAAAATGTCGGCGGCGTGCCAAAAAAATGTCGGTATCTAGAGCATCGTAAAAATTAATTCTCAGTAAAAATTCCGAAGTCATTCCACGACAAATTTTGCGGCTAATTTAGTTCCTCCTCGAGATCATCACCGTTTGGACTACCCCGTTTTGTGCCACCAGGTACTTAGTTTAAGCACACACCTCTAAATATCACAATCAAAGCACTTTTTTTTGGAAATGAAGTTTAATTTCGAAACACATAGTTAAGTTTGCCATGGAAGATGTTTTTTCTGACAAATTGCGAAAAAATATTCAGCTGCCTTATTAACTTGCATCTCCACAGTTATTTTTTTAAAGCTTTTATTTATTTATTTATTTTATTATTTAAAGTACAATGGATACACTATGCTCGGGGGAGCCGAGAATGTTTCCCACCCGAAAATATCCTAGGCGGGTCTGAGAATTGGACTTACCATCCCACAAGCCATAAACCAAAAAAAACTATGTCGTATATCATTTATATATATTTTTGTTTAATATTTGGAGCAGGCAAAAGTCACTGGAAGTGGAGTTCTTTATAATTACTTCTCCCAAACGTATAAAACCGCCTCTTCTTATCTTCTTTCTTTCGTCTAGTGAGATATGTATCTCTTTGAAAATTATAAATATTTTCTATCACTTTACATTTGCGCTAATTTATCTTAACCATAGAGAAACAGACGTCTCACTCAACACATGTTACATCGTTCACCTTTTTAACGGTTGATTTATTTTTTGTAGGTGGTCAATCGGCCACCGATGGCGCTTCCATCGAATTTGCTTGTGTTTAACGTTTGCGCACTACCGCCATCTGGTTGCCGCTTGGCCACACACAGTGATTTTAGCATTGGGCAGCAATGTTTCCGTGACGATGATATTGATTGCATTTTGTTCTAAGTAAGACGTCTGTTTCTCTGTGTCTTAACTAAAAGAGAACTATTCATGACGAGCTGTGGGAGGCGAGCGGTTGTGGGCTTCGGCTGCGACTAAGGGAGGATTTTTTTTATTTATGGTTTTTTTCATCTTAAAACACCAAACTTAGGGAAAAGCAGGGCTGATGACTAAAAAAGAACATATGCAGAACAAGTGAATGGCCGTAAGGTGGCACTTTATTTATAATTTACCATGAGCAACTGTACTAATAAATGTATTTTTGGATGGTTGTATTTAACAGTTTTCTTAATTGCAGCTTGAAACACATAAGACTTGTAGATGATCTACACTCCAGAGGTAACTCGTTATAGAGTTTACTTCCGCTATAAACGTTTTTTTATTCACAGGACACAGGGTCATCTAGAACGTCGTTATTTCGGGAAACATACTTTGTCCGAAACATGAACAACAGAGATCGGCGATAAGAACTAAATGAATAGCGATATCACAGAGTCACATTGTGTTAAAATTACAAGGATCGAAAGCTGGCTCCAAATTTTTACATTATAGGGGAACTGTTCCGTTTTCCATCTCACTGAACATATATTCATCTCATCGCAAAACAAAGAAATACAGCACCAATCTAGTCGCTTCTAGTTTGCTTCTTGTAGGAGCTATGTGATGAAGTGCCGAACCGTTCCTCTATAATCCTCATAGTGCGAAGCTTGCAAATTTTACTCACCGGTTCGCTGTGCCCATTATCGTGGGCCAGTATGTGCTGCATCCTGGGTTCCGCCTCTTGGTGCGCAACCGCGGCAGCTACTTCCTCGACGGCACGCTGCACTGCCTCATCATCGACCGTCGGTAGAGCGGTGGACTGTGGACTGTTACTGAAAATACGAACTCTCCTTTAATTATTATTCATTGGTACTGATCGCATTGTACGTACGAGATAGTAGCCTCCTCGGTGTAGTCCCTGGTAGCTTCCGTGTCTTTGACAGTTTCCAATTCGGTTTGCTTTTGGGTTTGTGGCTGTTCGGATACTGGGATCTGCGTTTGCACTTGCGGTTGCTGTTGTGGTGGCAGTTGCTGTTGCGGCTGCTGTGGAATTGGTTGCTGAAGCTGTTGTTGCTGCTGCTGCTGTTGTTGTTGTTGCTGCTGTGGAGGGGGTTGCTGCTGCTGGATTTGCTGCTGTTGCTGTTTGTAGGCAGCTTCCATTTTCTTGGCCTCCAAGCGCAATTTTTCTTCGCGAATCTTCTCTCGTTCTTGTGCACGCTGCTCCTTACGTTGCTTTTCAGCTAGCCGTTGGCGTTCTTTCTCGCTGACTTTGCGTTCGATCTCCATGCGGTACTTGTCCAGGATGGCTGATTCGGCATCCTCTGTCATAGCCAGCATAGATCCGGGAGTTTCATCTTTGGAGCGTAGCGCTTGGATGTAATCATCCATAAGTTGCGACAGTTTGTTGGAAAGTTCCGGATAACGCTTCAGCATCGACATGGATTGGTTGACGGCACGATCAATGTCAACGAGACGCTCGAGAGTTCGCGGTCGTTCAGAGGCTGCTGCTTCCAGTCCACCAGCCCCTCCGGAGCCCAACAGATGACGGTAGTGAGACAAAGCATGAGCCCGATCCTTGTGAAGGGCACGCAAGAGCTTCTGCAGACATTTTTCGACACGATGAGACTAGAAGATTGAAATGTTAAATAAGAAACGATAACATTTAGGTTGAGAGAAGGTTTTACATTCGGTGGCTGTTCGGTGAGAGCCTGGGTGTAGCACGTCATCGCTTCCCGCTTGCGCTGATTGATATGGGCTAGAACTCGCTGTTGATGCATCGCTGCCAGTTGATGCTTCTCGGAGTTGCCTTCCTCTTCCAGTGCCTGCACAGAAGTCTAAAAGGTTACAAATACATTCGGACGTTCATTACAACTGTTGAAACTCATGTCAATGTTTTCAAGTAACTATTTCTATCATTCCGGTTGCTACAAACTAGTGCATTCAACTACTTAGGGATAAATTTCAACTACGGACGGGTGTAAGGTTTTGGAAAATCTATGACATGATTTTGCATCAGAATGAAGGTCTTTAGTTACCTGGAACCGCGCGGTCATTCGCTGCTTGAAGGTCTGGGCAGTTTTGGGGTCGGCGAGCCGCATGTCCTGGTACTTCTCTTCGAGGTCGGACCAATCTTTCATCACTCGGGTCACCTTCTCGCGGTGGCTTTCCTCAAGCCGTTGTTGCGCTTCCTGAAATTCAGCGTGCAAACTCTACGAACAGTATATATTAGAACGAACTAATCCTACAAACCTTGAAGCTCTGGTGCTCGTAGCGTGGATCGAAATGGGTGAAGTATGGATCCGGGGTCGGAATGGCGGTTATTGGAGTTGTTGGAATTTCGGTTTGCTTCTCGGTGGTGCTCGAAGCAGTCGTTGTGTAGGTGTCCTTCTTGTCTTTGGCGAACAGCGGCATGGGTGTGCTGAAGCTATCCCAGGCTGCCGATCCGGTATCAGGTTCCTTGTCGGCGTCGAAATCCTCCTCGGAGTCATACTCATCATCGTCGCTTTCGATTGGCTCATCTCCTAGCATGTCCTCGTCTTCGTCATCATCGATGTCGTCCTCGTCGTCGTCATCTTCGGAGTTGTCTGCGTCGGCGTCGTCCAATGCTGGTAGCACTTCACTTTCCTGGGGCAGCACCGGTAAATCGGTCTTTTTCACTTTCATTGGAACTGTAATGAGATCGAAAATAAAAAAACTCATTAGGAAGATTACGATGGAAATGGTCGGACGACATTAAACGATACAATGTTTCGCAATAATCAATTTCTCGTTTACTTTTGTGCGTTTGCATGTTTCCTGCATTATAGACTTACAATGCCACAACATCAATCTTTTCTAAATATACTCGCTGCCAATGGCAGCCTGCAAATTTACCCACAACGACTCCGGAACTTTCAACAATACATGCCCCTTCATGACCGCTTTATTGCTTCCTCATGCTGCCCGTGGAATGTCTCAATGGGGAACGAACTCAATAATGACCTCAATAAAAATGTCAAGGACATTAATCGTTATCGTCAGCCCAGCCGAGTCCCGCGATCTGAACCGTTGCTTTTTCTTCATTGCGGAACGGCGAACCGTTACTGCAAAATACCCACCCAATGTAAAAGCTACCCAAGTGAGAACGTCGCCGCAGCATTCAATGGCTAACTTCTGGGCTTGAATCACCGGGACAGAAGCGACGTTTTTTTTTTATGAAACATCGACGACGCAATATAGCAGTATTCCCCAATCTTCCAATCGCCTTTTGCTTCTACTAAAATTTCGAATGTATTGTTTAGGGTAAATGATGTATTTTGGGCATCTGGATATATTTTGGACTTTTGGCTATATTTTGCGTGTTTTTCTACTTAGACTTCTTCAAATAAATAGTAACCATGTGTCTGTTCAGCCTCTTTCATAATCACATTTCTTACCATGTTTATGTAACAAATTAAAGAAAATATAGCCAAAAGTCCAAAATATATTCAGATGTCCAAAATACCATCGTTAACCTATAGGTACGTATCCCATGCGACTACTTTTATGGTTTGAACTAAATGAAGGCTTATCATAGTGTCGTTAAAATCAACAATCTCTGTTAAATCAAAAAGATGTTTATAGCCAAACATTGCACGTTCTCTTGATTATGATTCCCAAAGTAAATTATATTAAATAGTAAATTCGTTCTTTGTGAATTACGTTTTGGCAAATTTAATCATAATAGACGCATAAATCTCTTTTAGAACTAGTCATAGTATCAACAAAGTTTCATCACATCATTTTAATTATTTTTGGTAACGGTTGAAAGTACTCTACTTGGAGAACAATCATAAATAATTAAGTAGTGCTTGTTAAATTGCTGCAATCAAAATGTTTTATGATTATATGGTAACTGTTTCTGTTCTTCAACTCATCTCCCATATGCATCCAGTTAAAAATAAAGATTGTTTCTTATTTTTGTATTTTTTCAGCAGTGACATGTCCGTAAAAAGAACCGACGAAATTTACTTCTTTGTATTGAGATGAGATGCATTTTTGACAGTGAGATGGAAATGGGAACAGTTTTCACAATAAAAAAGTTTTAAGATGCGTCGTTCCGAAATTTAATCAAATTTCATTGTACATCAATATCGTTCAAGAGATATTTTATTTTTTTATCGTCTTGGCGAACGGACTACAATTTTAACATTGTAGTCCGTTCTCCAGAACAAATTTCCCTAAACGCAGATTTGTGAACATCTGACTCGCAGTATCCTGGAACCGTTTCGATTCTAGGTCGGGCTTCGATTTTATTAGCGACAGCGCGGTTACCAAAATTGCCACACGGAACGGAAGAAGGAACATGTTTATCGGTCGCCTGAACAACAACACGATGTTGAACAACAGATGAAAAAAAATCCTCCAAACAAACACCACGATCCATCGAGCAATGGAAGCTTTGTGGAAATTTTGGCAAACCACAATCAGTGCAGTCAGTGGAGTGCGGGACGGTTAGGCAGTCAGGTGGGAGGAGTGGAAGTCATTGCAACGGAAAGCCATTTGTTATTATCGCCTTCTACGCTCTCGGAAACTGCATAGCAGACTTCCTTTTGTGTGGGCCAAAGCGTTGATAACTTTTTTACGACCGCCGCGAACGTAGGTTCAGGCCATGCTCTGCAGTTAGGCACCTTATACCTACTCGTACTCTGGCTGGCTGGGTGTAAATCGATGGTGGGTTCATTCACAGTTGTCCCAGCACTTCACTTCAGCGGCACTGACTGAGAGTGAAGTGTGGTTGGAAGTTCTGCCAATTGAGTATGAGCGAGTAGAGATTATGGTGATGGCAATGAGCTTCTTGTTCACACTGTTGGGTGGTGGAGAAACCATGGTGATAATGAGAGCACATATTTTTTATGATTGTTGGCTTTAATGTTCATTTAAATTGGAATAAAATGATATCTAGCAACTTAAAACGAAACTGAGGTTTCGTAATGAGTTACTAAAAAGGAGAAAGCAGTTTTTTATACTAACCAAATTCGGCCCTTCAAAAAATATTTCGGCAATCAATTCTCTAAGATTTGAAAATAATATTTTTTTACATGGTCATAAAAAATCCAGCATTGTAAAAAGCTTTAGATCAAAAATAATTGTCAGAATTAGATGATGTATATGTTATCTACAGTTCAAATATCGATTTTATATCTGCGTTCATTAACAAATATATTGCTCAATGTCGTTTGATATCGCACTTTACGTCCTCATATTTTCATTTCGATTAAACCCATAGTAATCTTTCTCCAACCGTCGTCAAAACTGCTCTGAATTGATGAACCTAAAATATTCAAAACTTAATAATCGTTCAATTCCCGAGCTTCGCACTCCACAACGGAATCGAGCACACACTCATTACTGCGATTCAACACGCTGCTCCTTGGCTGTCGGGCACGAACAAACAGACCTCGTTACACGCTCTGGCTCCTTTGTAATGGCTTCATATCGATAGGCATTTCTTCTTCTCGTGCTGCTGGCACATTAAAGCAAAGAAGGGAAGACATTCAACAACAAAGCGGCCCCATCAGTTCGTGGGAGCGAAAAGCCAGTCACTGCGCGTCGTCACGGGTCGACCGACAGTTCCTCCCGCCCGGACATGGAGACGAAAGAAGCTTTTCTATATTTATATGGCTACGAGCGTGTGATGAGGTCAGGGCGCACACAGGATGCCATTGCCGAGCTTCCCGTTCGTAGGATATCTAGACCAACATTCGAAAAGGGTGCAACAACCTAAATTTATTCTTTTCGGTTACTCGTTTACACAAATACATGTAGACTAGAACTAGAAAGGATAAGTTTTGTGCTGTTACGCCCTTTTTTAATTGTTGGTCTAGATATTTTCTTTTTCTCCACAATACATAGAGGAGAATTATTCAAAATGCCCCACCCAAGCTTGTGCCATGCTAAGTGACAAAAATAAAACAACTGAAATATTTTAAATACAATCAAATAAAATAAATATTTCATAGTATTTAGAAGAATGTAGCATGGGCGAGATTGTTGCAACACCACTAGAGCTGGAGCGAGGCACTCCGGTGCGGAACAGACAAAATTCACAGGAAATGATTATGCAGGAAAAACGCCTCGAAAAGGAACGTAATCTTTGTACACAAATTCTTCTTATTGGCATTACATCCCCCACTGGGACAGAGCCGCCTCGCAGCTTAGTGTTCATTAAGCACTTCCACAGTTATTAACTGCGAGATTTCTAAGCCAAGTTACCATTTTTGCATTCGTATATCATGAGGCTAACACCAGGGAAGTCGAGAGATTGCCTAGACTGGCGCCGGAAATCGACCCCAGCCACCCTCAGCATGGTCTTACTCTGTACACAAATTACGTAAGGCATTAATGGGAAGGGTGGAGTGGGTTGAGCAATCGTTACTTATTGTGACATAGGGGAGAGGTTTTTTTAATCGTTACGTTACCCATTTGAAAAAAGGACAAGCCTCGCGGAATCCAAAACGTAATGCACTTGCGTTTTCAAGGGCACCTCATTCAAAACGGAAGCCATACACAACTGTCATTTTGTCCAGTGGGTGTTATGTGTCCTGTCCGTTGTCTAGGTATTAAATGTTCAAGTCTGTACGACCTCTGGTCGAAGACGGTGTTCCTGTCTTTTTTTTATTATTTCAGCTTAGCTGCATCGCATGCGTGGAATAATAAAAATGTCAGTTATACGTGGTTTCCATTTTGAATCGGGTGCCCTTGAAAACGCGAGTGCATTCAGTTTTCGGAAGGCTTGTCCTTAAAACCGAATCAATTGGCTTAAAAATCAGAAGGGTTGTATACAAGACACGACCGCAAAGTAAACGCTGGACAACGTAAGGTCATCGTTGCTATTAACTTGTCTGCTGTTCACTAAACGATTGTGTTTTGTACTTTGCAGAAAATTCTCCTCAGATCAGTTTTCTTTTGTATAAAAAGATAATCTTGAAAAAAAAACCGATTCATTTTCGATAATGGGCCTTCCCAATCACAAACAGCAACAAAACCAAATCAGAATCTTGAGAGAACATTTCACTTGACTGCTGCTGATACCATCCATGTGAATGGATTTTTGCAGCGCCATCCTTCCTTCCTTCCGACTAAACCTTCCTTTGTATAGAATGGTGGTCCTGAAAAGAACCGAATTATTACCGCATGCGCATTGCAAAACACTATCAGCAACTACTCAATAGTTTGAATTTGCAGGAAAACTGTGACTTGAGAGCTGCTTCTACTGATTATTGCCAATAGATGGACAACATCGTCGCAGAAATGCATTCCACCGCGTTGCTGCCAGAACCACCACAGACGCCATCGTAGCAAAACTGCGAGAAAATTTTACTTGAGTGTTGCTGCTGCTGACAATGACAACTATACGAACCACGCTATCGGTGGTTATGAAATTTCCTGCAGCAACTCCGGCGATGCCGATGCTGGGACCACTGGGACAAGAAAATTTGCGAATCCAAACTATTTAGTAATTGGTGATAGCGATTCGAAACGCGCATTATTAGAAATAAAATGAATCGGTTCTTTTCCGGACCACCATTCTGTACAAGGGAAAGTTGAGCCGAGACGACCTTTTTTCAAAGTGCACATCAATCGCTTGGAAACAGCAGAAAGTTGCCGTCCCTAGTAGAACCATGAGCGCGCATCGTAGGGAGACGCTGCTGCAAACAATTAATCGCTTGGATGGCATCAGTAGCAGTCAAGTGATTTTTTTCTGATTTGATTTTGTTGCTGTTAGTGAATATAATCGCTTGGTGACGGCAGAAAGTTTCCGTCGGTAGCAAAATCACTAGCGCGCGTCAGAGAAAGACCCTGCAAAAAATATTTGAATTTATGACATCAGAAACAGTCAAGTAAAATCTTTTCTCAATGATTTTAGTTGGTTGACTGCTACTGATGCCATCCATGCGAATATTTTTGGGCAGCGACTCCCTCCGATGCGCTTCTGATTCCGCTGGCGAAGGCAATTGAATCATTTGTTTGAGAAACTGAATATATCCATTTTTCACAATTCCGAGTAAACAACAAAAAACTATTTTTAAACAAACTGACACCGAATCTTTTGATTTCTTCGATACAGCTCAATAGTTTTTG
Organism: Armigeres subalbatus; assembly: GCF_024139115.2. NCBI lineage: Eukaryota > Metazoa > Arthropoda > Insecta > Diptera > Culicidae > Armigeres > Armigeres subalbatus. The sequence goes on along the minus strand of NC_085141.1, from coordinate 178,918,450 downwards.
GCAAAACTCAATATCCTGGGGCACTTCCAGTTTGAAAAAAATGTCACATATGCAGTTTCTAAAACAAACGGTTCAAATTTCTGTTGTTGCCTAGCGATTCTGATTTTCCCTTGTATAAAATGGTGGTACTGAAAAGAACCGATTCATTTTCTGTACTGTGTATTTTCAATTACTAACTGCAGCAAAACCATGCGAGAAATTTTTACTTAAGTGCTGCTGATGTCGCCGACAGCTACTCTATAACTTGCCGCGAAAATGATACAGATTCAGCTACAGATGTACCGACGGTACCGACCCAGTCGTACTGCCCGTTCTCCATTCCTGTTCTCCAAGTCCACTCACCGTGAGCTCTGTTACCGTACACGGAAGAAAAAAAGTACCCAAAATTGAGTATTTTTAAACTTACTTTTGAGTTATTTTTTCTCTTCTCTTTCATCCACACTTTCTTTTGTTGTCAAAAACAAAAGAGCCAAACAATCCAACAACGCCAGTTCAATACGGGAAGCCAGTGTTGAGTTTTATTACCTGAGGTCGAAATTGAGTGAATTAAACTTAAATTTGGGTCAATAAATTTTCCGTTGGGTACTTTTTCAACATGGGAGTAAAGGCAAACTACTGTAGCGACCCTAAACGCCATGCAATAATCATCATTTTTCTTCTATATTTAAAGTATGTCATATAAACGAACAAAAGGAAAGATTGGACAGGTTGGAACCTGTCCATTTATGTTTATCAAATAGCAACCGCTGTTGAAAATAAACAACGGATATTTAAGTATAAGCAAAACTTGGCGAATAAGCTGGCCTAGAAATAGTAGCTGACTCAACTGTTAAATAATTGTTTATTTAGAGAGTACGAATGCTCTCGGAGCAGAATGTCACATGAGAGTAAATGTAGGTAGCATGCAACATTCTGCAACATTATTGAAAATGAGAGAAAAATTGTAAACAATAGCCAGTAATTATAAATAACGTTTTTGTAAATAAAGAGGAGAGTCGGATTTTGGACTTGGAGTTAGCAAGTCACATCAGAATTGTTCAAGTGTTTTATTTTTCAAATTGTGATGACTGTTTTCCAGAAAACTAACCGCTCGGGCGCGTGCACTACTTCGACCCTACTTACTCAATTTTGGCTTCCCGTACGGATGTTCGGGGTTGGGTGAATAAAACTCACTATTGGGTAGTTTATTTCTTCCGTGTAAGTGGTAACAACATAGGAATCGACACACTTGCATATAGCTCATAGAAAACAATATTAAGGCATTTTGCCGGTTTTTATAAGAGTGTACTCAGCGTCCTATCCCCTTCCCTGATTTTCGCCCATGGAGCGAAACGAGCGAAAAGGCAACGTAATATCCGCAGCCGAAGCAACGAATATGGGGAGACGAAGACGAGATTATCGATGGAAAGGGGAGTCGTTGTTAGACAGCCGAGCACGTAACACCGAAGAAGAGATGGGCTGTGAAAGTTGCCATGCGGAACGGCGTTAACCACCGGGGAAATACAAAAAAATAACGATAAGTGGACAGTGTTCGGTCACCGTTCTTCGTCATTCAAGACTCTCGTTAAAGTGTCCAACGCTGGAGCCTCGCCGGCTACCCATTCAGGAAATCCGGGAAGAAGCCAGGTTGGCTACGTTGTCAGTCTAACCGGCTATTTTCCACCGGCGCCGTGATCAAGCCCGACAAATTCGGAATAAAGCCTCAACGGAACCGGGATCCAGTCTCTCCGGTTTTCTTAGAAAGACCGTCTCCGTGGCCAACCAACCCCCCCCCTCGGCCATGTTCCCCGGTTATCGAAAGCTGCGCCGATTCAGACCAACGCCCATGTGTCAAATAATGCGGTCAGCCTACCCGGCTATCCACCAGCAGATAGGGAATTAGTGCTGCCGTTGTTGAAGTTGGGGCCTATTGTAGGCATGCGCATGTAGGGGGACATACCTGTGGTACCCTACCCCGTTGCCGGTACCGTAGGGTACCACAGGTATGTCCCCCTACATGCGCATGCCTACAATAGGCCCCAACTTCAACAACGGCAGCACTAATTCCCTATCTCCCTACTAACTGAACTCCCTAAAATGAAAACAAATATAAAATATAAGTAAAATGTGTTTATGTTACATTACGCTATCCCTACATGCATGCAATTGGGACGATTATAGTGTTGTAAAGTCCACCTTATCTCCCTTAAGCTGGTAGATGGCGAACTCTGAGCATCTCAAGCTTGGAGAGCAAGTTTGGGACGTGCGGACGTCCACTGCACAGACGTGTGGACGTCGGCTGCAGTTACAGCTCTTCAACAGGAATGACGCGCGAGTGTGAAATGCGGTTATTTTTATACCCGGTTGGCCACTAGGCCTGTAACTTACATAATTCTGATGTCCGTGTTGGGAATGCATGAACGGGATTGGTTGGTTTTTACTGAGTATAACAAGAATTGAAATTTTCAATGGTTTATCGTAAATAATCTTGAGTTTCGATAAAGTTGGCAAATTGCTGGAGGGTTTTTGAGTCGATTCATGTATAAATCTCCAAAACCCATGCTTTAAATCTTACATGATTTCATAACGGTCACCAAGGTACTGGGTGTGTAGTACCTTCGGGTAACGTTGTTCAACGTCAACGAATTGTTTATCAAATGAATGCACTTGTTGTTGTTGTATTTGTCTATTGCCATGAACCAGTATGAAGTTAACGAAAATTTTATTAAAAGTAGGTATTTTTAACGAAAAACCATTTGGCAGCAGTTTAGGGTGCCAATGGAATGTATGGGAAAAAATGTCATCGAACTTTAAAAAACGACATTGCTCACAAGTTTCATTACCCCAAAATATGACCCGATGCAAAGTTTGAGCTCAATAGGACATGATGGGTGCCTAAAATTCCTCAAAGTTTTGAAATTTTTACCCATGAAAATTTTCCTTCGGGGAGGAGCAGAGGAAAAGTCGAAAATCGGATTTTTGTTTTTGATGCCAAATTACTTGAAAATGCATGAAACGACGAGATCTGAAATTAGGGTCATGCGCTAATTCGTCCATGGCGATAATTCCCGTCATATCAAATTCAAATCATGTTCAAATCAGACCTGTAGATCATTGGTTATGCGCGTAGATCTGGAGGCCTTAACTTCAGGGATTTCTCGGATAGGTAACTTTCCGGATTCAGGTGAAAGGCATCTTAACATCATGCTGCTCTTGACATAAGACGAGCTTGTACAATCCCATTTAAGTAATTCCTCCACTTAAGTGGTGGAACTAAATGGGATTGTACAAACTCGTCTTATGACAAGTGAACTGCCCATGATCGCATATTTGTAACATTTGCATTTTTTTCGATTTTGAGTTTATCTTATAAATCGTTCCAAAATTGTTGGATCTTTAAGCAGGTCAGATAAAATCAGGAGGTTTGTTCTGAAAAACTTGAAAAAACTACCAAGTTGTTTTGTAACATTGAGCAAAATGACCGCATAACTGTAACACTGGAGAATTCTGTCGCCTGTATGTCTTGTGTATCGAACAAAAATTAACGCAATAAATTCGTACTCAAATATCAAGTAATGTCAATGTTGCTACCGAAGAATTCGAATGGAAAAAGTTTTTATATAATTTTTGGCAATTTTTAGAAATTTATTGAGATTTCCATACTTATGCGTAACACAAACATTATCCATCCATTTCTCCCATGCCTACTTTTGTCGATTGTTACAAATATGCGATCATGGGCAGTGAAGACATTCCACTAAAAAGTTAAAAATCATTTTCTTGTCATCATGCCTGCTGTTCGCACATGTATGGTTGCGCCTCACGCTGGGGCAGACCGCTGTTTACAGTGGACAAAACCTCTAGCACTCTCTGTAAACGTTCTAGAGTTTTAGTGTTTTCAGCACACTATCGGGAGTAATTCTAAGCTTTGATTTCGATGACTTTTATTTTTAAATGGATAAGGCAAAACTTATCTAGCTATAACCTATCTTCTAATAGAATCGACTTAGTGCAAAATTTCCTTCTACAAAGTTGTTTGTTTTGACATTTTGGACTTATGCTCCAAAGACACCTATGCTCTATAACCTTTGCAGATGGCGCTTTATGTTATTTCCTTGAAAACTGCGATAAAATGGTTTTCTTCTTGTTTTTTCGCGTAAAACCTCTAGTAATGGTTTTTAAAGGCATGCTCTTTTTAAAGGCATGATAATGTTAATAAAGCTAGTTGACAATAAAGTGAGGTGTTACCATTTTGGCTTTTAAAAGATTTATTAGTAAATTTCTTGAAATTTGATCAACAAACGCTGTTTAGAAAAATATGAATAACTTACGAATAGGCAGATGGCGGCAGCTGATATTTTGTCTGAACATAGTTTAAACTTTGTATATCTTTAATATCGCTAAGAAAAAGAAGTGGAGATATGTGGAGCTTTTTGTCTGCGATTGTTTCAAATTTGGTATTAATATGCATTGAAAATCAACATATTACAGAAATTCCGAAACGGCTATACGATATCTTCCAATTCTTCAATATTCAGTAGAATCATCCCTTTTCGAAAATTATTAGACTTGAATTGTTTTGTTCCGCAACTAGAGTAAGCAATTTTGAATAGGGTGATCTAGAAATTGACTATTTTGAAAAATAGTCTAACTTTCGAAATATTGATCCGGTTTTCAATCTAAAGCCATGTAATAATTTCACAACTTCAAAATATAATATAAAGAATGGAGATGTCTGGTGTGCCGTTCCGGAGATTAAATTTATAAGAAATAGTCATTGATTCGTCAAACAAACAACATGGTGGGCAACCATGCGTCTCCATGTTCGTGTGGTGTATATACGACACGGGGAATGCGCGCCGTGTGAAAAAATCTGTGCAAAAACATATGTGTAAAAAACAGTGATCGGGTCTTTGTGCTTCTTTGAAAATTCGTGCAAAAAAACCGTTTTATTTCGAAATCCGTGCAAAAAACCGTGTAAAGAAATCCGTATAAAAAATTCCGTGTAAAAAAAGAATCGGATGTACATATCTCCAAAACGGCTTGCCCAACATTTCTGATTTTTTGAGAGATTAAATCTATTGACTATAGAATTCGAAAGAAAAACAAAGTTTCAGCTGCCGCCATATCTGCCTATTGGTAAGTTAATCATATTTTTCTAAACAGTGTTTTTTGACCAAATTTTAAGAAATCCAGTAATAAATCTTTTAAAAACTTTGGTAACACCTCACGATTAGCTTTATTATACTTAAAAAAAACTTTTACCAGAGGTTTTACGCAAATAAACGAGAAGAAAACAATTTTATCGTTATTTTCAAGGAAATACATATAGAGCATAGGTATCTTTGAAGCATAAGCCCAAAACGTCAAAACGTCACAACTTTGTAGAAGGAAGTTTTGCTCTAAGTCGATTTGCATTGTGTAAAATAAATGGAAGAAGGAAAGTTGTAATAAATTACACCACAACTTCCCCGAAGACCCCTTATTTAACAATCCTTAATTGAAAATGTTACATTTTGCAGCGCCACCTGTGGCGAAAATTGGAACTAGAACTTTTCGTCATTCGATGCGCCATATTTTTGTACAATTTATTGCCGAAAACAGTGATGCAAAAAAAAACACCATAAAGTGCAAATGGAAAAAGTTCGCGGATTTCGCCAAACGCATTACCGTGCAATGTTCATTAGATGTTAAGAATACAATAATAAAGCTTGCGGCTATTCGAATCTACCTAATCTGAAACGGCTCCAGGATGTTCTTCGGGGTGACGCATTTGTGACCGTTTGTAACCGATTGGGCCCACCAGAATCTGTCACCAACGTAAGAAATGATTTGCGACGTGTCCTCGGCAGACCAGAGAAGCTCCTAAGGAATGCTCAGGCACCTTAAGCAGATCGTCTGGAAACCTTTATGCAGTTCAGAACAACGGTGAACCAGCTGTCCATCTGGATGCAACGGATCTAACAGACCACCTCCATAATATGACGCTGTTCCAGGTGCTAGTGGAAGGAAACGTTGCCGTCAAAGTACAAAATGCCCTGGTTTCGTTTCAAGAGGCACAAAATGGACACTCCGCTATGAGTTTTTTTTACGGTTTTCATGAACAACATGGTTGCCTCCTTAGCCGTGCGGTAAGACGCTATAAAGCAAGACCATGCTGAGGGTGGCTGTGTTCGATTCCCGGTGCCGGTCTAGGCAATTTTCGGATTGGAAATTGTCTCGACTTTCCTGGGCATAAAAGTATCATCTTGTAAGCCTCATGATATACGAATGCAAAAATGGTAACTTGGCTTAGAAATCTTGCAGTTAATAACTGTGGAAGTGCTTAATGTGAACACTAAGCTGCGAGGCGGCCCTGTCTCAGTGTGGGGTTGTAATGCCAATAAAAAGATGGTTGCAGACGCATCTGAAACATCAGAGCTTTCAACATTATTGGAAAGTAGGTGCAATTTCAAGATTCGCTGCAATATTACCAATTGTTGAGGCTGTCAACATCCTCTGTTGTTACCATGCGGAAGGATCTACGCAGCTGATGGACATTGTGTATAACACGAACGGGCAGTGAATCTAAGGTATCTTAGTGAAGGTGACTAAAAAGGTAGACGAAAGCTTCATATCACATCAAAAGGTGGATGATTTTTATCAGTAACTAGTCGACCCGGCAGACGTTGTCCTGCATAGTAGGCGAGAATGTGCGTTCCGAACTGCCCATGCAAAGTTCGCATAGGAATCACAATTTTAGCTTTTCACGATTTGCTCAATTTTACTCGTAATTTTCGCATTAGGAAATATCATATAAACCCGTCGGAAACTATAACGAATGTTTCTGCTGAAGAAATGAAAAAAAATCATCCAGCCGTTTTCGAGTTATGCGGATACGAACACAGACCATTTCATTTTTATATATAAGAAGATGGAGAAACTGGGGAAACAAACTCAAAATCTCAAAGCTTATGAACGATTCAAACCAATCGTGTGATGAAACGCACCCAACCTGAAAACTCATGGCTGAGTTGAATCATCCATTTCTCGCTTAACTTTTCAAAAGGACCTAAGTAACATTTTTTTCATGAATTAATTTGAATACTGCAATCAATTGCTTTCATGTTGTTCTGTTGATTGCGCTATTCAAATTAATTCATGAAAAAAATGTTACTTAGGTCCTTTTGAAAAGTTAAGCGAGATTTGAATCATTGTAGGTTTTTTTTGTTCTTATTCCTTTTCCTCCTCATTCTTTTTATTATTTCCAGACATTTCATTTGGCCAAGCGACATACGGCCGAAATGGTAATGTGGTTGAAAAAGCACTCTTCCCTAACACGTCGTTTGGCTGAAATAGTTGTTTAGCCGAATAGATTATAAGGTCGAAAATGTCGTTCGGCCCAAATGGTTGTTTGACAGAAAGGACAATTTGGTCGAAAATGTCATTTGGTCCAACTTCCAAACGTTGATTACTGAACGCGTAATATGGTCAAAAATATCCACCCGTTTGGCAAAATAACATTTTCGGCCAAATGCCCCGTCAGCCGAACGACATTTTAGGCCGTATGTTAGTAGTTTGTTCGACCAAATGACATATTCGGCCAAACACCTTTCGACATTATGTCTATCGTATCAGTTAAAAGACCTGTTGTTTGGCCAAAAGTCATTGACGAAAATCAATTTACTCGAATAACAAGTTAGGCCAAAAGTCATCTAGCAAAATTTCATTTTAGGCCGAATTAAACGTTTGTCCGAAACGGTATTAGGTCGAAATTGGTTTGACGAAAAGCGACAATCAGCCGAAAGATTCATTCGGCTGAATTTTCGATTTGACCGAAAAAGTTGTTTGCCCTAACAGTTAATTTGGCTGAAAATGTCATTTGGCCGAAATGGTCGTTTGGCCGAAAATGCCGTTTGGTAAAAATGGTCGTTTGGTAGAAAGAGTCCTCTCTGCAAAACAAACATTTCAGCCAAACGGCATTTTCTGCCAAATGACCAAATGGCAAAATGACTAAATCAGCCGAATGTTTCCCATTCCGGTCAAATGACCCTTTCGGCAAATCGAGATCAACTCTGCCAACTGTTGGTTTTCAGCCAAAGGAATTGTTCGACCAAATGACATTTTCGGCAAAATAATTTTAGACTATATGGGCTTCAGCCATTTGTTCTAGGGATCAATCGGAAAAATCTACGGAAATTCCATTGAATCGTCGGAATTTCCACGAAAAATTCTGCGGACTTTTTCAATTTTAAATCAGCTTGGAAATTTATAGACCACCGCCCGGCGAGACAAATTCTAAATGGCGCCGCGGCAATACAAAAATGTCGGCGGCTGCAGCGCACACTAAGTTGCATTTTCAATATATGAGTAATTCTCGCTGAAACCGGGCCACTATTTGCACGAGGTTCTTAAAAATGCTTAAATTTATATTCTTTCGAAAGCTTTTTGCGAGTATATTAAGGATCCGAGTTAAATTCTTCAGAAAGATGAACCCCTCGTTAGTTATACACGAAATCATTTTAATGGACCCCTCGATTTTTGTCAATTCTTGACTCACCAAAACTGTCATAACTCCAACATTTATCAACCGATCATAGAGATCAGCATATCGTTGGAAAGAGGAAGAGTGTATCCTCAATTTGCAATAATAAAAAAATAAGAAATCGTACTGAATTTGGCTGCCATCTTGAATTTCTTTTTGAAAACTATTTTTTCGCCACGTTCGCAACCACCAATTTTGAATATTAATACTTCGATGGAAAGCTTAGCTTATATTGTGCATTGTGTTCGAAAATCTCAGGTGTATGTTTTTTCTATCAAAAGTTATTTTTTCTATCAAAAGTTATGCACAATATAAGCTAAGCTTTCCATCGCTGTATTAATATTCAAAATCGGCGGTTGCGAACCTGGCGGAAAAATAGTTTTTAAAAATAAATCCAAGATGGCGGCCAAATTCAATATGGCTGCTTATATTTTTATTATTGCAAATTGAGGATACACTCTTCCTCTTTCCAACGATATGCTGATCTCTATGATCGGTTGAGAAATGTTGGAGTTATGACAGTTTTGGTGAGTCAAGAATTGACAAAAATCGAGGGGTCCATTAAAATGATTTCGTGTATAACTAACGAGGGGTTCATCTTTCTGAAGAATTTAACTCGGATCCTTAATATACTCGCCGAAAGCTTTCGAAAGAATATAAATTTAAGCATTTTTAAGAACCTCGTGCAAATAGTGGCCCGGTTTCAGCGAGAATTACTCATAAGAATATTAAACATTCCCCAAATTAATTTTAAACGCGTTTTGGAGCGAAATGATTTTTTGGCAAATAAGTGATTTTTATATATAAAATGTGTCTCAAATTACCGTATTGTTTATTCTAGAAATAAAATTTAAATGATACTCACATTCGGCTATGTTTACGTCTAAACATTGAGAAACAATGACTTTTAAACTTTTAAAGATAAACATCATCAAAAACTGTTACTTTTTAAAATGCGCGGCAGGCGACCATTGTCCTATTTTGTTTTGCAGTTTGTTGATTTTGTTCTGACATGTACACGAAAAGGTAATGTTGTTGTCATTAGCAATATTTCAATTTTACATTCGCTCCTTATGATTGATTACAGTACTAGGATTGCTCTTGAATCACAAGCAAGTCATGCAAATGGATAAAAAAATATTTCTTGAGATATTTATATGTACCATCATGCCAATTATGTACCTGCTATCAAATTGTAAAACAACTTTATATAACAAAACCAGTTCGAGAATAAGGCGACCGTTTAGGAAGACGGGTTCGAGACTAAATTGTGAGTTTGAATTCATGTCTAATGCTAAAACGTCATCTTTTCTAATGTAATCAATTATTTATCTTTGATCAGCGGTCAAGGTCAACATTGATTTCGAGGAAATCCGAACACAAGTTTCATCAATATTTAGATTACCATTTCCATCCCTGTCAGCGTATTTTTTTTCTCCATTTTCCCATCTGCAACCAGTGCTACAAACATAAGGCAGTTTGTCTAAAAAAGTTTCCTTTAATTGCATTTTCACTGACATTTAATTGACAGCTTAAATGTACTGTACTTTATTTATGATACTGTCCAATAAAAGTAATCAGTACGGACTGCTCTTTCGGAGTCTTCCGACCTTTTCGAAAGTCATGCCAGACTTTCAGTTTGCTTCGTTCCCTCTCAAGGTAGGATATGAAGATGTTGGAATAATATGTGTATATGAACGTTCAAATCGACTAAGACGGAATAAAATTCTCCGGTTTTTATATCGTGGCTTTATAATCTTCTTTCATGCTTTTGATATAGTTCAACGTGAATCACCGTCACCATACATGGTAGACTCTTAAAGGAAGTTCTCATCTACCGGATTGAGTGCTTGCTTATGGATGGGCGCCGTGGCAACCAAGACCGATTGTGAGGACGGAGCTGGGAGGTATTATGTATTACTTTTTAGATGACGGATAAGGACGCTCCATCTCATTGGATTTCCCAGCTACTGGATTCAAACCGGCATGAGAGCACCACACCACGTGGGCTCTGGGTGAAACTGTGTTGGAGATGGTGACTTATAAACGACCGGAAATGGGAAGCGAAAAAGATGAAGGTCTTATAAAAATGATTTCATGCAGCTTACTGGATTTTTTTTTGTTCTCCACGATCCTTTCGCATTTTTATTTGTATATACTGAACGAAAAGCATAATTTATGTAAAATTATGACGGATAATGTTTGCAATATATTAAGAAGAGGTGTTCTTTTGTTTTTCTCATTCGACCTACAAAAGGAAATTGGAGGAATCTAATATTCATCGGAATCAATGTTGCAGACATATTCAATACGACTTGTTTTCCATTCGCTTCATAATGAGGGAGACCACTATTAGGAGAGTTCCCAAATTCCCGTTATCAACGTCAATTCTTCTTCTTTTTCTTTGGGTCTACATTCCAACTGGAACTTGGCCAGTATTCAATTAACAATTCCTCAGTTAATAATTGAAAGATTATCTATGCTTCCCAATACATGACTATGTATCTTGTGAGCCAAGTATAATGGATATACTATGCCCAAGGTGTCGAAAATGTTTCCCACCCTCGCTAGGCTAACTTAAGATAACGTTAACTACTCTGCCGAATTTCAAAAAAAGTCTTGGATTTTTGTACAGCAACCTACATTTACTAGCCATACGCCAAAGACCAAGAAAATCGCTTAAAATAGGTCCGAGTAATAAATGTAAAAAACGGGAATGTAAGTGCTGCCAAATGGTTCATCTTCTTATTTGGAGTGCTTTAAAATAATATTAACATTTTAGGTATAATTGATGGTCGTCACGAAGGATCATGGGCAAGCCCACATCATCGAAAGAGTCAGGGTTCATCGCATAGTTGAATCGCCGGATGAAAAGCATGGTGGAAAATTGTGTTGAGTAATTATCCCTTTGTATGTAAGCCTCCACAACCCGACTAATCTTCCTCACTACTCCTAACAATTCCAACTCTAGCATAATTCCAGACAGTGGCACATTTTTCCTTTGTGACTATGGTTTTAGGATTCAGGTGGTTTGATTTGAATAACCTATATCCACATCCTCCTGAAGTAATTTATGGTTCAAACCTACTGAAGTATCAGTTACTTTCTTCATGAGCCAATGTGCTTCTACTTTCAAAAGTTAAATTCTCTCCAATCGAACCCTAAACCTTCCCATCTACATGCAAGTACACACGGAATCCGTTTGGCCATCAAATTCCACATCCGTGGGTGGCCCACATTCTGCCTCCATTTTCTGGCTGGCGCGCGCGTTAGCCATGCACATATTTCTGAGGATAAATCACACATAAATAACTACTGTATGGGAAAATAATCCCCCATGATTCATTGTGTCACAAAACGGGACCCCTCCAATCGGGAGAACGGGTGATACGAATATTCACCGAATAGGAATAATGTTTTCTCTGCAAATAAATGGTTCGATTTCCCCATTTCCGGTACCGAACGCCCCGTGCAACATCCACCACACTTCACACCACACCGTCGTGTCGTCGTCGGTCGGTTGCAGCCAGGAGGTGCTTCTACACTGCATTATTGTGCACACGTTTCGTCACAAACATTCCAAACCAATCAGTGTATGGCCCAGGCAAAAAAGGGATCCCCAGACCAAGCCCGGCCTGGCCAGCCAACGGGACCTTTGAACAGGGGGATCGTCAATGGAATGTATCCGACCAGAAAATCGAATCATTTGAATAGGCACGGAATACGGGCACGGAATAGCTAAAGCTAGACCAAAAGGTCTTCGGATTTAGCTTTGAATTTGTGCAACCAGCAGCACCGTCCACGGTAGGCTGGTTCTGCAATTCGATTAGCTTGGGTTCGATTTATCCCGATTTTTGTTGGAATGTTTCCAACCAGCAACGTTGTCGCATCGGACACCGAATCGGAATCCTTTCGAGCTGGACAATAGTGCAACCGGCAGTAGAACGTTAGAGGATTCAAAATTTCTCTAATTGCTCCGACAGGATTAGTGCCTGGCTATTAGTTATCTAGACCGGAAGTTGAGCTTGTTTCGGGCGCGTAATGCTGTTTATACGATAGAAATCGGCAATTGAGCCACTTTCTGATCAATTAGTAAAACATACGTTGAATCGTACTGCCGCTCTCTTAGTTGCCGTCAGGTCTTAGGTAGGTCGTTAGGTCTTAGCTGCTAACAGAAAATCAAAAACCATATCCCATCAGTCCACATTTATTTGCTTTGTTGAAAAAGATTTAGCCTAGGTAGTCTAGTTTATTTAGTCTAGAGGTATAAAGTGGAGCAAAAATATTCAAGTTTGAAAAACATTACAATCAAACACTTATGCTTGGGACTCTTAATTGAGCTTTGAGCTATATGTAAACGGATTCTATGCTGTTTGTTGGAATACACTGCATACGACCTATCTCGGTACTAGAAAAATTGAACTTGAAATGAAATATTAGGAATAGAAATGCTTTGCTTACTAGGTTTTCTGAATGTTTGCTTCCACCAAAAATATCGATTAAAACAGCCAACAAAAAAAAAACAATTTAAACAAAAATAAAAATAAATTGCAAGAAAATATGTACCAAAACAAGTACTGCAACCTCCCCAATAAACTTCTTCCTAGTTTACCATACTTTAACTCAATGTCCCATTGCCGTCACGTTTCACAATGATCTCAACCACAATCTCTTATTTCCTTTCCCCGGGAATGGAAACCCCTTTCCTAATCCGACACAAGTGGCACTAGTCGTCGCATCACAAGGAAAACTTTTGCCATAACGCATGAAAGCATTCGGAAATATGTGTTTCCCACATACACCAGAAGACCCACACACTATGTATTTACTTTCATCGGGACATTGCAGCAGCTACAAACATCAATGCCCCAATATGCTGGAAACGGAACCAAAATGTCCTCTCTAATGTTGAAGCCATTTGTTCTGAACTTTTGCACAAGAATGTTGGCGGTGATGTGTCTGTGAATGTCCGTCGTTTCGTTGTTCGCTTTTCCGATGAAGGATTAGGAGCTGGAGGGTCTCAAGACGAAGATCAATGTAAAGTCGCTTTCCATGTTTCTTATTATGCTGTAAAGCGATGACATAACGAACAGAAAGTTGGACCGGTTTTTGCTTTGTTCTTCAGCTTAGCTATGCGACGAACCGAGGGAGGGGTATCGTTTTCCGCCTTGGGGCGGTCTTGTTAAGCTCGTAGTTCGGTGCGTGTAATACACCGTCAGAGTCAGAGGGCGTTTGGACTGGGCAGGGTCGTGCGAGTTTGCCACTTACAAAATCGTTGCAGGCGGCGGCAGCATGCCAGAGACGTCTAACACATTTCAACTTTTGCTGAACTACTGCTGCCACATCGTCGTCGTTGTGGAAGGATTTAATTCTTTTTTGACATTCAATTTAACCGTTCGTACTCTTCGACCGCATGTCAGAGTTTCACCAGAAACCACTACCGGCATCATTGCATTTGCTGTATTCGTTCGTTAAATATCATGAATAAAATATAGAGTGCTGCATGTTATACTGGTGAAAAGTTTCCACGGTGCTGTAGCCTTCACAATGATGGTGTTTGGATAGCATCAAGGACGTAGCATTGCAGCTTTTACTGAGACCATGCTGTTGTGTATCAGACTGTGTGCCAGTGGATATCGAAGTCTACGAGTAGTTTTTCTTAGTCTTCCGCTTGGCGTTGGTTTCGATGCACCGGGTGTCGTGGATTAGAGCCTTCCTTAGTTCCAACGGTAAGGAGCTGACCATGCTGAAGGTTTCCGAATTCGACTTCCGCTCCTCTTGTCTAGTAAAAACTCGGATTGTATTTTTTTCGCCATCCCTGCACATAAAGTACCATCGTGCTAGGTATTAATAACTGTAAAAGTGCCTCATAAACATCAAGTTAGGATGGGACAATGTCCCAGTTAGTGGATTCGTTTCTAGCATAAGAAAAAGGGGAGTTTTGCCATCAGGAAGAAGAATAGTGTGAATATCACCGATCAACTAACGCTGCCACACCCCCCGTAACCAACAAATGCTTCCCTTAAGCGAGCTAAAGTTGCAGGAAATGAAGTTTTACTCAGGGTTTCTTTGGCTTATAAACTTGCATAGCACAAAAAGCGGAACAAGTTGGAGAAAACTTTTCTTATTACGCGTTGAAAAATATATTTTTCACGCTTCAAATGTTGTATAGTATGCTTTCTGAGAACAAAAAACTCTCGTGAAAGTAAGCTATGTTACATTACATTCATCAAATTGGAATCTGGACCAAGAAATTGTGTTGTTTTGTACTGATACGCCGTATAGAAATGTTTCTAGATGTGTTAGTACAGTAAGCGTTTAACCTCAAATCGAAAAGATAAATTTTATTGTAAGTCCGTCACAAAACTTCTTTTTAATTTTATTTGATTAAATATCGTTAGTCAGCATGGAAATAGCACTAGGGTTGAATATCGTGGAAACTGCAAGATTCAAAATGAAACTGTTTCCATACAGTGGCTCAGGTTGCAAACTCTGCTCTATTCATCTAGCATGTTAAGCTTTAATTTGTAAACATTATAGGTAGTAAGCGAAGAAGAAAGTAGTTTGTGCGAGTGGCACAATGGTAATTAAAGCATCAATTTTTTGCATGGAAAAGTAAGCCATTTTATCGCTCAATCATGAATCGTAAAACCAGGTATTATGCTGCCGCTAACCGCAAGTCGAGCACATCTGTATATGGGCCTCAATATACAGATGTGCTCGACTTGCGGTTAGCGGCAGTATGGTCCGGAACAGCAATTTTTTTTTTGGCTTTTTTCCAAAGATGCAAAAATGCGAGGCTATTGAAACGTTTGTATCATTGAATGCATTATTTGCAATCAAATCGGACAATGCGGGTTTTAACCGTTTGATACCTGACACATGGGGAATTTATGATTTAAACGACCTTTTAGTGGCTCACATTCGGATAATTAGTAAATAATAAACATGTTTGCCAATGTTCAGTTTTAAAATTACTGAGCTATGGCGGTGCATGATTTAGCAGAGCATGAATAAAATAAACTTAGTGTGTAAGCTAGGATTTCATATTCAAACATATTCAAGAAGATCAACAGATATATTGAGATAATTTTATGACATGCTTGAGTTCATGACATAAGGTCTACCTTTTTTCGTCACTTATGGTTTGGATATGTATCCAATCACATCCATAACATCTTCCCGAACCGTTCCATCATCCAGAACAACTGTTGAGGACAACGCAAGAAGAGTTTGGATGACCCTAAGCTATCTTCCGATGTACGACGATCTTTTAGAAAAAAAAAAACATTACTTTGATTGAACACGTATCAACATTTTGGGAAAATGGAAAAAGGTACTGACCCAATTGTTGATTGCACATCCCGAACTCTAGAACAACTTGGATGTCCCATAATGTCTCAGAACAATCTAGCGGTAATTTTTACCTTCCAGGGTTGAACATATGTCGAGACTTTGAATGACGGAAAACACTTCTTTGGGAGCTCAAAGACAGTTTGGATGACCTGGAATATTTCTCAACTGTCTTCCAGTGTCTGTTAACCTTCAACCAGATGTAATAATAATGTTTGAATACTATCGAAACTTTGAGTAACGAAATAGTAGTATGTGCAACAAGTTGCAAAAAGAGGATTTTTTTAGCACGAGTTGTACGTTTATCCAACGAGGCTTGCCGAGTTGGATAAATACTACGAGTGCTGAAAAAATCGAGTTTTGCAACGAGTTGCACACGCTATTTTTTGCAATGACGAAAAATGGGCTTCAATGTGGTAATTTTGGAGCGAAGCGGTACAAACTGTTTTACTCCATATGATCATTTTTACCAAATAAATCATGTTGCTGCAGAGAACAATCATATTCCATGTTATCGTGCCACATTGCATAGGTCGACAAGCCTTGAAGCGATAGATGAACTTGCCTTTGGATTTTCTGATGTCATAGCCATCAAACTATTTCATTTATTACGCGACGCAGAGAATCCACTATTTGATCACTTATCCAAGCTTGATCAGCAAAATGTAGTCATGTAACTACTGTTCTGATGTTGGTTTTTCATTATAGCACCCAAATGAGTGCTATAATGGATTTTTTGCAATTCCTGATCATAATACCTGGTTTACAGTTGGCGTTTGAGTGATAAAACGGCCTACTTTTCCATACCAATGAAATGGGTGCTTTAATGAACATTATGCAACTCAAATGGGTTGCATAATGTCCATTATAGTACTCAATTGGTTGCTATAATGAAAAACCTGCATTAGAACAATATTTATATGACCAGATTTAACTCAACTAACTTGGGCGAGTGTTCAAATAGTGTATTCTCTGCGTCACGTAATTAATGAAATAATTTAATGGACATGGTTTCAAATTCTCTTAAAGCAGGTTTATCTTTCGCTTTATGGTCTGTCGAGCATACAATGTGGCATGATATCATTGAATTTGTTTGTTTTCTGCAGCAGCATGACATTTTGGCAACATTGATTATGTGAAGTAAATACAATTGTACCATTTTGGTACAGGTTTATCACATTAAAGTCCTTTTTTCGTCATTGCAAAAAAAAGCATGTGCAACTCGTTGCTAAATTCGAATTTTTCTGCACTCGGCAAGCATCGTTTGATAAACGTACAACTCGTGCTGAAAAAAATCATTATTTTGCAACTTGTTGCACAAACTACTATTATGCAGCCCATTTGAGTTGTATAATGGTCATTAAAGCACCCATTTAGTTGGTATGGAAAAGAAGGCCCTTTTTATCACTCAATGACGTACTTTAAACCAGGTATTATGATTAGGAATTGCAAAAAAAGCTTTTTAGCACCTAAATATCTCAAAATCTGGCGGTGTTTGTGGAGTTTGTTCCGTTAATATACAAGCGGGAGTCTCCAGGAAAACCTTTTACCTTGGATGGTGCAGCACATGTGACTGACATCCACGTGCAACGACTGCTTCGATTATTGGTATCAGGCCTACTTCGATGGTTTCAAAGCCATTGAATATTTACTTATATAGTAAACGGCAAGTGCTGTTTCACTGCCACACATTCCCCCCTTCTCAGGACTTTTCGATTTTTTTTATTACTACACTTCCCAAATATTATGAAAATGATTAATTATTTTAGAGCGTCTTAGGGGAAATGCTACAAGGTTAAAAGACTATTATTCTTCTATTTACTTCCACTATTCACTTTTTATGTATCAACAAACAGATACGTATTTCTGTTTCCTACTTGGAAACTTCTTCAGTGTTTGTTATCGACTGAAGAAAAACATTGCTCGTTAACTTTAAATATGGTGTGTAGGTAGAACGGTAGGTAGGTAAAAATTGGGGCATGTCGCTTGGACCGATTCGTCGTCGTCGTTGATCTTTGTTAAGTAAGTTTAATTGTTTTTGTTTGTAAATTTCTAAGCTTTCCGCTACGTCAAGTTTCCAAGGATTTTGTATTTATCTGAGAAGTGATATGTTGTCTTTGGTTAATTGATGATCTTCGTTAAATATATGTTCGGCTACTTTAGATTTGAAATGATAATGTATACTGTTGCAGATGCAACAAGAGAAACGCTTTCCGAAAATTTACAATCCGGTTTATTTGCAGTGTCGAGCACCGAGATTAAATTTTTCCTACAATAACATATAGTTTTAATTAAAGTTACATTTTAGGTTAGACTGAACAGACTCACGTTTGTAGGTTTCCCTGTTTTTACTACGGTTTTTCTTCTAGCGACGTCAATTAGGATTAACAGAATCTCAAATCTTTAGTTTAAGGCAAACCATTACTTTATGTTTCTTTACATTATTTAGGCTATGTTACCGTTAATTTTAGGAATACTGACTGTCTGGATCCTTCGCATGCAGGTCCAGCTTGTTGGCTCACTTTCACGTCTCTGTATATAATATTTACTTTAGTTTTTAAGTTCTTGTTTTATGTTTTTCTAGCTTACCGATTCAATTTAGTAATAGATAGAATAAGTTAACAGTAGGAATAACTAGTTTTAGCAACAAATTATAGATTAAGAAATTCACCGTCTCACTCACAACCTTTATGTAGAACACATTTTTCGCTAGTCATCGCTTTACGATCTCCAGTTGACAGTTCTGCTTCACGTCATTCTCGCCAACCGCATCACGCAGACAGACCCACAAAGAGCTCGTATAAATTGCCTTTTAAGGTATTCCCATCAACGATGTTCGGGTGTAGGTGCTGCGTTACGCTTAAGGTGTGCGCAACATATACCTTTTTCAGTGTCTTTGTTTGCTTTAGTTACTTCTGCCAAATGTTCTTTGAACCTCGTGTCTAGTGTTCGTTTTGTCTGTCCTATGTAGATTTTTTCACAATGTGGGCATGATATTTTATAAACTCCAGATTTTCCTAATGCGTCAACGGGGTCTTTTGTGCTTCCAAGCCGTTGACGCATTAGGAAAATCTGGAGTTTATAAAATATAATATTGCAATTATATTATCAGATAGATCACTGCTTTTCGCATGTTTTCCACTGAGAACTTTTTTTTGCGAGCACCACTCGCCTTCATTACAAAAATTAGCAACGCTTAGTTACACTGAGCCCTTTATGCAGCCACTACTCGCGCTCATTACAAAAATAGCAACACTGAGCACTTTATGCGAACACCACTCGCGCTCATTACAAAAATAACAATACTGAGCACTTTATGCGAGCACTACTCGCGCTCATTAGAAAAACAGCAACACTGAGCGCTTTATGTGGGCACCACTCGCGCTCATTACAAAAATAGCAACATTGAGCACTTTATGCGAGCACCACTCGCGCTCATTACAAAAATAAAAATACTGAGCACTTTATGCGAGCACCACTCGCGCTCATTACAAAAATAAAAATACTGAGCACTTTATGTGAGCACCTCTCGCGCTTATTACAAAAATAGCAACACTGAGCACTTTATGCGAGCACCACTCGCGCTCATTACAAAAATAGTAACACTGAGCACTTTATGCGAGCACCACTCGCGCTCATTTAAAAATTAGCAACGCTTAGTTGCACTGAGCACTTTATGCGAGCACCACTCACGCTCATTTAAAAAAATAGCAATAATAAGTTGAATAATGTATTCCACCAATGAAAATAGAGAGCGAGATACTGAAGACGTCCTTACTGTTGAGGTCGAAATACGTATCTGTCAAAGGTATAATAAAGTAGTGGAATTAAATGGAATAGTACAAACTCGTCTTGTGACAAGAAAATAGATAGTATCTATTTTCATTGGTATTCCACCGATATTTTGGTTTTGGAAAAGTTTGCGGTCGTGATGTCGAGCAGAAATAAAAGTCTGAAAATATCACTCAGTGAATAAGGGTCTTTTCACAAATTAATCAAACCAAAAAGCATGGCAAGCGTATGAACATTGCAAGCGCCCTCCGTACGTCAATGCAAGCAGAGAACACAATTGCTAAACTGAAAGGCAATTGTAAAGCTCTCACGTATATATTTTCACAAATATGTACTCACCATTTATGTATTCTTACCTATTTCTTCATAACGGGAATTTCCAAAAGATACCTCCCGTCTCCCCCGATAATGATAGTTTTTTTTTTCGAGCACTTTACTTTCACTTTTTTTTATCACCCGCGTAGTACAAAACGAAGAATGCTACACGATACAATTTGTCCTTGGGCACTCCCGCTTGCTTAAGACCAGATTCTAAATAAATGTATTATTAATGACTTTAATCTGGCAGGATCGCTAAATGTGGAGTTTGTTCCGTTAATATACAAGCGGGAGTCTCCAGGAAAACCTTTTACCTTGGATGGTGCAGCACATGTCTGACATCCACGTGCAACGACTGCTTCGATTATTGTTTATTCGATTATTGGTATCAGGCCTACTTCGATGGTTTCAAAGCCATTGAATATTTACTTATATAGTAAACGGCAAGTGCTATTTTACTGCCACATAGTGTTGTTCTCATCTTTTATAGATGTAATGAACACGGTTGAATACATTTCAAAACCGTGAATGACGAAAAAAGCCTTTTTCGTCGCTGTAGATCTTAAGTCCTGAACTCAAGGATGGTTTGGATACCTAGGACGTTCAATAAAGAATAACAATAGCCAATTGTATATCACGATATAACTCTACGGATACGTTTGAATAATGCAACGAGCATGTCGTTTCATGCTTTATTGTTCAATATATGTTACTCGTAATATCCGTTATTTATTTAAATTATTTCCGTTCATGAGCGACACTCACAAGAAGCGCAAAAAAAAAATTATTATGTGAGTTCCTACTGACGTTGTGAGCGGCCGTGGGAATTAGGGGAACTGTTCCGATCTCCATATCACTGTACATATATCCATCTCATCGCTAAACAAAGAAATACGGCACCAAATTCGTCGTTTCTTTTTGTCAACATGCGTGCTCACTGCTGAAAAAATCACAAAAATAATAAACAAACCAAATTCCTTTCCATTGCTTTGTTTTTGATGGGATGGAAATAGGAGCTATGAGATGAAGTGGCGAACCGTTCCCCTATTTGCCCATTAAATTTGATCAAATCTGCCGGGTGAGATTTTGGGGCCGAACAGCGAGATGGATGATTGAAGTTGTTCTTGGAAAGAGACGCAAACATGCGCGAATTTGATTATGCGCGAGAGTAATTATCGGAATCACGAAATTATCTACGTGATGTCCGGTGATCCAATTTACAATTTGGCGGTTAAACTGGGGATTCCCAAGTTGATCAAGTTCACTTCAAACTGATCCGTGGAAGAGGCAGGAGTAGCCCAAAGTTCTCGCGCCTGGTGTCGTTTCAAAGGTGACATGAAGAATAGTCAGTTAGTAAAGCTTAATAAATACCTATTTAAATTCCTTTCCCGAGTTTGTAGAACAAGTCATTGTGTGTGCGATTGTTAATAGGCGGTGTGTTATCGTGTGTGGCTTCGGTCCAGTAAAGGTAATTTGTGCTATTTTGTGCTTTTGTGAACGGTCTAAAATAACACGTTGGTCGTGTAACTAATTATTTAATAGCTTATTGTCAAGCCGTTCAACCGTCCGTGGCACCACAACCGAACTCCCAGTGGCCATTTCTGACCCTACAATCAGGTTCAGAAGTTCTTCGGTGCCGCATCCGTTTTTCCACGCTCCCTAGGCAGGACGTACATCAAGCGCAAACGTCATTTCCGTTCCCCTAGTGACGACTAGTGGAACCTCGACGCACGTGTCGCGTCGCGCGCAATATCAAATTCTCCGATGATCGAGCGAACCGACCGCCAAGCCGCAGCAGAAAGGCAATCCCTACCCCCGGCGGCAACAGAGCTTCGTTGTCGAACGTGAGCGCAGCAGCGAATTAGGTACTACAGCATGACGTCACGAATGAATTCGGTCCTCGAATGATTTTTTTTGACAGTTCAGTAGCATTTTTCGTTGAACCACCAGCCGGATTGTATGTTTTGTTTGCAACTTTAATTCGCAGTTATGAAATATATGTGAGTTTTATAATTCTAATAATTATGGCAAAAAAGTGCGTGGTGAAGGGATGCCGTTCCGGGAAAATAGGGAAGTGTAGCCTATTTAGGTTCCCAGAAATCAGAAGAGATTTGCTAACAAATAAACTAAACACGGAGCGAAGGAAACGGTGATTGGTTGCGCTACGTATACGAAGCGATCCAAAATGGAATTATGTTTGTGGTCGACACTTCGTTTCTGGTTAGTTGAAAAACCTACATTAAAGAAAAGATTTTTACGGGATTGATCTTTTAAAGGTAAACCTGCTCGTCTGATCGAATCGAATGACGTAGATTGGGTACCTACAAAGGAACTGCCTAACATCAGTTTAAAATTTGATCCAGACTATGACGGCTTCTCTTCTTATGACAAGGTAGAAGGACAAGACTAAGAAGATACGATGAAGGCCAGCGACGAAGCTGTCCAGGGTTCCGAATCTGATGTTCTCATGTACGATGCTCCAGAACCAAGGCCAGAACAAATTAAAGAAAAGACACTGAATGTTCCAACCGAGGAATTTTCTATCACGGAATCGAATACCACTGCAATACAACATGTTTCTTCCGACGATCTACCTCCAAATAACCCTCCAGAGATAGAAACCAGAGGATCAAAGCATAATACTGAGTCAGGTTACCAACAATTCGATGATCCTACAAATATAATATATTGTAGCTCATACACACTTGCTTCATCAGCAACGGCGCTCAATGAAGTAGGGTTGTGTGAGGTTGTGCCAGTTTGGTCGTCAGTGGCACAACCTCACACAACGGACAATACTAAATACTCATCCTACTTGGTTGACATGTGTACAAAAATACATTTGAGAGAGTTAGTTCTGAAAATGTGTTGCGAGAGATCGGCTGGTACCTGGTGCTGGGAATTTGGTTTCATCAGTACCCGCTAAACTGCGGTGGACGACGGAGGTCCTTCGTAGCTTAGTAGGGAAAGCACCTGTCATGCGAACTGGGGTCGTGGGATCAAACCCCACCGAAGGGGCGGATACCCTCCAATACCTTTTCCGAACGAAATCTATAACATGTTGTACATATGCATAATCAAGTTTCAGACATAGTAATTAATTTCCACACCGGGTGGCTTAATACCCGGCATATAGGCAATTAACTTTGAATGTACTGAATATCCAAATATTTTCATCGCACAAATCCCATTGGGCCTTGGTGCAGGAACCCTATTTTCGCAAGGGTATTTTCTACCTTGGTAACCTAGTGAACACGGTTTTTGCTGTCTTCAGTGAAGAAATGGCAAACTCTCGATCAATGCCGCGTGCATGTGTTCTTGTTAACAACGCTATCGTTGCTACACTTATCTCTGAACTAACAATCACAATTGATACCATTGGCGGAGCCTCCGTCAGGATATACGTCTATTGTTCGGTTTATTTATCACATGATGAACCATCCCCTTCGGATGCTTTCAAATGAGTTGCCATATATTGCAGTTCAAAAGGCCAGTGATGCTTATGCCCATCACATCATCTGGGGTAGCTCGTATATCAATCTTAGAGGCTTCAGCTTGATGTAGTACTTAAGTAGTACTAGTAAGTAGTAAAATTCTTCTTTATTTACACAATTTTTGTTCTACAATTATTTTTAACATGTACAGTGATCGGCCGGCTTGGCCCTCCAACTTCAATTTTAATTATTATTATTATTATTATTTTTATGTTTCTACTTAATTTTTAAAATATAATGTATCATGACGGCCTTCAGCAGGCGCTAGTGTGTTGTTAAGTAGTACTGAACTTGGTTCACTTAATATAGGGAATCGCCCAACCTTCATGGTATCTAATAGAGCAGAGGTGTTAGACATAACCCTTTGCTCCAATAGAATCAGTCACGAGTTGACGAATTGGCATGTATCAGATGAAGAATCTATAATTGACCATCGCTACATCGACTTTGATCATTTGAATGTTGTCGATTAGCACAGCGGATAAGAACTAGATTTATTTCCGAATTCTTCACTTCTCCCAACTTAAATCACTGAATAGTCCAATTTATTATAGTTTATGTATAACTACACTAGTAGGTTAGGTTCTATTGTTCTAACTGTATTTCAACACTTTTTTACACAACTAATCCAATAACTTTAATCCACTTTTCATTTAATAACTACAAATATTTAATAACTACAAATTCAACTTTAACTGCTAATTCAAATTCTACACTTGCTGTTCAAATTTTTTGTTGCAACGCCTTTTTGATGGTGATTTCAACTCCACCTGTTGGTTGATTCCATGACGATAAAAGAAGCCAAGTCCATGCTGCAGAGGTTCCTTTTATAGCTGTCACTTTACTGTGGTTGACGAAGACGGATGTCAAAGAACGCAAGTTGTCGCATACATGGCTGAATCGGTAGTCGATGAACGAGGGAACAGCTAGTGATGTGCGATGATATACTTCATGCATAGATGTCGCTTCTCGCATATGCGAACATCCTGGCCCCTTCGAAGATCGAGTTCTGACTGGTGCTTCGTCCTTGGCGATGATTTACAGATGCGATTCGGTTTATTGTCGATGAAACCCGTGTTGTCAATTGATGTTTGTGTTCTGGAACCAATTTATAAGACCCGGTAGCGGGTTTCAACGAAGTTAAATGCAAAGAACAGGTACTTACCTGATCCTTTGATAAAAAGTACCTTATATTTTATTTCTTATTAGGAACGCCTTGCTGGAAATTGTGGAATTGTGCATACAGGAATCAACTACGTAGGAAGCAGCTGGAGTAGTGCTCCAATTGTTTTTGTTATGGTTGCGGTTCATCGTTTGCATCTACTGGTGGACTAATAGGAAGAAGGCTGATTTTCGAAACTGGTCTTGTATATATTCCGGCAGGTGTTTTTACGGTAACGACTCTTGTGACTCCATCTACTCCTGGCAGTATTTCGAGGACTCGAGCAGTAGGCCATTGATAAGGCGGGGCGTTGTCCTCCTTAAGCAGCACAAGTTGGTTCCGATGAATGGCTACCGGAGGGTTGATCCATTTCGTGCGAGTTTGAAGGGTGCAAAGGTATTCAATATGCCAGCGCCGCCAAATTTGCTGTAGGAGTTTTTGTATTTGTTGGTGAGCCTTCAAGCGATTTAATGGAATGTTGGTGACATCGACATCTGGAACGGACTTTAACGATGTTCCAGTAAGGAAATGTCCAGGACTGAGAGGTTCGAAGTCCAGAGGATCGTCGCTCAAAGGAATCAATGGTCGCGAGTTTAGTCAACATTCGATCTGTGCTAAAAGTGTTTGCATATCCTCCATCGACAGAGTGTGATTCCCTAAAACTCTGAAAAAGTGCTTTTGAGCAGACTGTATCGCTGCTACCCACAGTCCTCCAAAATGCGAGGCCTTGGGAGGTTGAAACGCCATCGTATTCCCTTAGCAGCACATTCTTCCGCAATCGATTGTTGGTGCTGATCGCTCCGAACGATTCGACGTAGTTCGTTTGCTGCACCAACAAAGTTCTTGCCGTTATCGCTGAAAATTTCAGCACACAGCCCACGTCGGGCTACAAAACGACGGAGTGCCTGAATAAATTTACTAGTGCTTAAATCCCCACCAGCTCGAGGTGCACAGCCTTTGTTGCGAAGCAGACGAAGACTGCCACGTATGCCTTTCCCGGTTCTGCTCTACGATGAATTGGTTTTAACAATATTGGACCCCAATAGTCGACTCCTGTGATGGTGAACGGACGAGCGGCGGTGATTCTTTCCTTTGGAAGCTCAGACATGAATTGCTGAACAAGTTTTGGTCTCATTTTGGCGCATGCAATGCAGTTTTGAACGATCTTTCGAGCCAGACTTCTGGCCCCAGTAATCCAATAACGCAAACGAAGGATATTGAGTAGCATTTGCGGTGCAGCATGAAGATTTGTTTCGTGTAGGTGCCGTACGAGAAGATTTGAAAAGGCGTGGGCGGATGGTAGTAAAATTTGGTGTTTACTGTCATAGGGTTGTTGCGCGTTTTTAGTCTACCACCGATTCGAATTATCTTGTCGACCGAAATGAATGGGTGAAACCAGCGAATACGGGATTTCAGGCCAACTGGTTGGGACCGTTCCAACTGGTTCCATTCGGCGGTGAATGATTGTTGCTGCACCAATCGTATCAGGTTCATTTCCGCTGCCTGTTGTTCTTCTGCAGTGATGACTGTTCTGGATGGTCTCGATCTTCCCTGACAATGATTAATGAAACGTCGACAGTAAGCCACCACCCGTAGCATTTTATGGTAACTTGAAAACTTGGTGGCTAAATCATCAATGAACGATGGTTCTGTGACGGCGGAAAGTGCGATGGTAGACGGTTTTCTTGCCTCGAGGATGCTATCGGCAGAGTTAATTGCTTGCTGAATAGGCCAGTATTTCTTTTGTAGTACTAACCAGTGTGGGCCCCTCCACCAAAGCTCGTCGTGGAGTAGATTCTCAGCAGACAAACCACGAGATATATGGTCAGCAGGATTTTGTTGTCCCGAAACATGGTTCCAAGTACAATTTTTTGTGGCAAGTTGTATTTTTGAGACACGATTCGCAACGAAAGTGGTCCAGGTTGACGGAGTAGAGTTAAGCCAGCAAATAACGATCGTCGAGTCCACCCAGAAGTAGGTATCTGTAGGGATCTGCAGTGAGCTGGTTACCTTCTCGTACAGTTCCGCGGAAAGGAGCGCGCCACAAAGTTCGAGACGCGGGATGCTCTGTTGCTTCAACGGGGCAACTTTTGATTTTGTCGTAAGAAGTGCGGTTTTAGTTTCTCCGTTTGAATTCGATGAACGGATATAGCAACAAGCACCATAGGCATTCTCAGATGCGTCAGAAAAAAAGTGGAGCTGAATGGATGAAGGATTCGAACAAAGGATGTATCGTTCTATGCGGAGATCATTTAGGTATGGCAACTGAGACATATAATTGAACCATCGTTCTTTGTAGGTAGGCGGAAGTTCCTGGTCCCATCCCCATATGTTTCCATCGTTAGCCTTCAATGTCCATAGAGCCTGCATAAACAACTTGGCCGTTGTTATAACGGGTCCGACTAGGCCAAGTGGATCAAAAATACGAGCAATTTGGGGACAGTGCGATCCTCTTCGTGATCTGAGGGTCGTTACGCGAATGTAGGGCAATCTTGTAACGAAGGTGTTCGGTTGGTGTCTCCCAATGTAGCCCAAGACGTTGGATGCATTCGTCACGATCGAGATCTACTGATGTCTTTAACGCTCGGTGCTCTGGGGGCACGCCTTCTAGGACTTCCTCCACGTTTGAAGCCCATTTACGTAGCTCAAAGCCTCCCGCAGAGAGTAAAGAGTCTAGTTGGTTACGAAGTCTGATAGCCTCTTCCATAGTCTTACTTCCGGAGAACAGGTCGTCCACGTAAAAGTCCTTGCGCAGAACGTCGGCGGCCTCTGAAAAGCGGTGTTGTTCGTCATCGGCAAGCTGACGGAGTACCCTTGTGGCCAGAAAGGGTGCACTAGCAGTGCTATATGTCACGGTCTTCAACTCATACGTGTTTAAAGTTGCGTCTGGAGACGATCGCCAAACGATTCGTTGAAGTGGTGTGTCTCTTTCATCAATCCGTATTTGGCGAAACATTTGCTTTATGTCGGCGATGAGCATAATGGCGTGGGTTCTGGAGCGCATGATGATTGAGCGGAGCTCTTCTTGGACGATTGGGCCAACCATGAGAGCGTCATTCAAGGATGATCCCTTCGTGGTTCTACAGGATGCGTCAAACACGACACGAAGTTTTGTTGTCGTGCTGTCTTCTCGAAGAACGGCGTGATGAGGCAGATGATAACAGGGAGATGGTGGGTTTTCATAATCGCGAACTAGTTTCATATGGCCTAATTCTTCATATTCTTGCATAAAATTTCGGTAGTGACCACCCAGCTCTGGATTGCTAGTGAGACGACCTTCGACGAGATGCAGACGACGAATGGCTGAGCGGCGGTTATCACCGAGGTGCAGTAAAGCGTTTTGTTTCAGCGGAAGGCGAACGATATAACGTCCCTCAGGAGAGCGAGAAACTGTTTTGCGGAAATGAGCCTCACAGGCTGCTTCTTCAACGGAAAAGAATGAAACATCCTTGTTTTCCTCAATGATCCAAAACTTTTCCATGAGTTGATGAAGATCTGCTACTATAGCGACGTTAGCTGTGATCGATTGTGTCGGTAGAAGGTTGGCAGTTGCTCCAGATACGATCCAACCGAGAACTGAGTTGACGAGATTCGGAAGAGATTCGCCGAGTTGAATCCGACCGGACACCCCGAAGAGGTCGAAGAAAATGTCCGCCCCGAGAACAAGTTAAACTGGTCTTGTTTTATGGAATGATGGATCTGCTAGCTTGATTCCATGAGGAATTTCCCAGGACGATACGTCAATGGATATCGATGGTAGATTTACTGTTACTTTCGGGAGCACCAAGAACTCCACGGCGGTCGAAAAATTACCAAAACGAGATCGAATGGTTGATTTTAGTTTTGAGCGAGCGTTGGTTGAGGACTGACCGATACCAGCAATTGGAATGTTGATTTTAGTGCGCTTAGCATTTAGCTGTTGAGCGAGCGATTCAGTCATGAACGAGCATTCACTGCCGGAATCTAGTAGCGCCCTAGCGACATGTTCGACACCATTGTCATCGATGATAATGACTACCGCGGTAGCCAGTAAGACGCTTTTCCTTTGCACGCCAGAAGAAGTGCAGCTAACGTGTTCAGGTATGGCAGCGGTGGAGTTTCTTGGGATTTCTTCTACGACAGGGACAGAAGCAATATTCGGTGTACTAGATTCTTCAGTCCTGGAGTTCACAGAGACTGACTTTCCACCATGACAGAGCTGGGTATGGTGGCGACCTTTACACTTGCGGCATGTGCTTGACGACGGGCATTCACGTACTTGGTGACCTTTCCTGAGACAATTTCGGCACAATTGGTGGCGTCGAACATCCTTCTCCTTATCTTCAACTGTCATTTTTGAGAAAACGGGACACAGGTACAATGGATGATGGTCAGAGCAGACGAGACATTTCCGGTAATTCGGTTGACTGGCCCCGTGGCTGGCGATGGGACGGGAGGCAGGTCTTTTCGTCGAACTTTGGTATACAGTATCGATCGATTTGTGGATTGTCTGTAACACCGTGACTCTTCTTTGAATGAAGTTCGTGAGATCGTTGAAAGTTACATTCCCTTCGATGACGAATATTCCTCCCAATCCCGCCTCGTAGTCGGGTCGAGCCTGTTGCTCAGCATTCTGATCAAGAGTATGTCCCAGCATTCAGTTCTCTCTCCCAACTGTTTAAGTACTCGGACGTTCGCTTCGAATTTCTCGACAAGACTATGTAATTCACACGCTGATTCTCTTTTCAGTGACGTGAATTCGAAAAGCGAGTCTACGTAAGACTGCTTTAGTCGGACAGGGTTCTGATAGTGATCAACCAACAAATTCCAGGCCACTTGGTAATAATTGGCACTGAGGACGATTGTCTGGATGAGCTTAAGGGCGTCTCCAGATAGGGAAGACCGCAAGTAGTAGAATTTTTGAATGCTTGAGAGTTCATGTGACGAGTGAACGAGAGAGACGAAGAGGTCATGGAAGTTTAACCAGCTATCGATGTGACCAGAGAATACGGGCAGTTTTACGTCGGGTAGCCGTACTGACGACGACGGAGGAAGTTGTGTTGTTGCCTGAGAAGCAGGTGCGGGGCTAGGGACAGCAGAGGTGTTGAGTGAGAGTAGAAACCCTTTGACTTGGAAATAACTAGATTCGAAATCTGTTCGGATCTTGAGGTTCTGGTCCAATCCATCTTCGTCCAGCGATTCAAGCTCCATTTGAGTTGCGTTGACGTCCTTCCAGAGTGCCACAAGATGTTCCAAGCGTACCGAGACTTGGACAGCATCTCGTTCTTCCTGGTATTCGTCTACGAACGTTTTGATGAGTCTGAACGACGTCAAAAGGCTCTTCAGGCGCGTCTTGAGGCCCTTGATGCGTCGTTCCGTGGACATAGTGGGATTAGACGGAGATAAAGGAGCGATCGAATCTGTAAGGCGGAAGACCACGCAGCTCAAACGAGACGGGATACAGGTATTGGAGCGATAATTACCTTGAAAAGGCAATATATGTGCCTTGTATTATATAGTGCTCCAAACGGTTAACCTCCAGGACACGTGGCTGAGTTTGGGGAAGATGCCTGGCTGGCAGACTAGCGGAATTCACGAAGGAGTCTGTAAGGCAGAAGACCGCGTAGCTCAAACAGGACGGGTTGTTGGAGTGATAATTACCTTGAAAAGGCAATTTATGTGCCTTGAATTATATAAGTAACTCCAAACAGCTATTCTCCTGGACACGTGGCTGGGTTTGGCGAAGATTCCTGGCTGGCGGACTAGCGGAGTTCACGCTATCCGGTTCGAAGGACCAATAACGATTAGCACAGCGGATAAGAACTAGAATTATTTCGGAATTCTTCACTTCTCCCAACTTAAATCACTGAATAGTCCAATTTATTATAGTTTATGTATAACTACACTAGTAGGTTAGGTTCTATTGTTCTAACTGTATTTCAACACTTTTTACACAACTAATCCAATAACTTTAATCCACTTTTCATTTAATAACTACAAATATTTAATAACTACAAATTCAACTTTAACTGCTAATTCAAATTCTACACTTGCTGTCCAAATTTTTCTGTTGCAACGCCTTTTTGATGGTGATTTCAACTCCACCTGTTGGTTGATTCCATGACGATAAAAGAAGCCAAGTCCATGCTGCAGAGGTTCCTTTTATAGCTGTCACTTTACTGTGGTTGACGAAGACGGATGTCACAGAACGCAAGTTATCGCATACATGGCTGAATCGGTAGTCGATGAACGAGGGAACAGCTAGTGATGTGCGATGATATACTTCATGCATAGATGTCGCTTCTCGCATATGCGAACAAATGTTACTTCGCAGACCTTGCGTTTTAGAAATCCTCGTTCAACCAACTGGGATGTTTATACAAAGTTGCTCTCTACCAAATTTTATGGAAATCTACCTTCGATTAAAGCTCCTACCGACTTGGATGATGCAGTTACTACTACTACAACGTTGCACATCGCGGAAGCTTTCGAAGAAGCTTGCCCTTTGCAACTTCAAGAGGAACCCCGTGGTGGAATTCCGATTTGGCTAAGCTCAGGAAGCATTGTACAAGCAGGCTCTACGATTTGCTGAGCGATCCGGCTGGAAAAAATCTTAGTGCAAATGTTTCCAATTTGAGTGAAGCCAGTCGATGTAACAAAATTTATGCGAGATCCAAACATTTTCAAGCCAAATGGCGATCACACTTCTTCTGGTGAGGAATCGTTAGAGCACTTATTTAATACACACTTCCCTGGATGTGTCAACATCTTCGGATGTTCCTGATGTCTTTTCATGTAGCTACGATTCAATAGGCTCTTAACAGTTTTGCTCCTTACAAATCTAAAGGGGAAGATGGGATCTATCCCGTTCTTCTTCAGAGGGGTTTTGAGCATATCAAACATGTTTTGAAAAAACTTTAAGTATGCAGTTTTCCTACTGTGTATTCCCATATCGTGGCGGGATGTCACTGTAAAGTTTATTCCAAAGGGAAAACGTGCTTCGTATGAAGAAGCAAAGAGTTTTAGACCCACAAGTCTAACCTCATTTCTTCTGAAATGCTTAGAACGTATTATCGATCATCACACTCGTGATGACTGCTTGGCAAACATTCCTCTTCATGCTAATCAAGTCCACCGTGACTCATTTACATAAGGCTGTCTACGATATCTAGAAAGCATTCGCTCAAAAGCAATCATGCTTGGGTGCTTTCCTAGATATTGAGGGTGCTTTTGACAACGTATCTTTCGGTGCAATATTGGAAGCCGAACGTTGCCATGGGCTATCTAATATAAAACCCAAATGGATTCATCGACCCACTCGACATTACGTCAAGCAGCGAATAGGAAATTAAGTGTCTGTGAATGCCCTCAAGGGGGAGTATTATCTCCACTTTTGGGGAATCTCGTTGCAGATACGCGGTTTTCCTACCTATGGATTTGCTGACGACTATTTAACATTGATAGTGGGTTTGTGTATTACTACTCTATTCGACCTGATGCAAAACGCTCTTCAGGTAGTTGGTGTCGCCAATATGGCCTTTCGGTTAATCCGAATAAAATATCTATTGTTATTTTCACGGAAAAACGTTACCGTTATGGTATTCGTCCATTACATCTTTTTGGTTCTGACATCGATATAACTGATCAGGTAAAGTATGTGGGTCCAATTTTAGATTCAAAGCTTTCCTGGACTCCTAGCATTGAGTTTACAATCAAAACCGATTGTATGTCTTTCGGCCAATGCCGCCGAGCTTTTGATAATACGTGAGGTCTTAAACCCAAATATATCAAATGGATTTACACAACAGTTGTACGACCAATTTTGGGGAAGTGAGGACAATTCAGTCTAAATTAGGTCATCTTCAAAGGATGTGCCGAATGGCAATGACTGATGCGTTCTCTTCAACTCCCACGGCTGTTCTCGAAGTTCTCTTCGATGAGGCCCCACTTCACAAACATCTCAAACAAGAAGCATTTTCTGTACTTACCGATTATGGGTACTCGGTTTTATTGAAGAAAATCCTGTAAACCGTCATTCTAAACACACTCCGTTGTTACAGCTTATGATTAATTGGGAAAAAAATGTCCTTGCTCCAAGTGATCTCACACACGTTTGTAGTTTTCCTTATAGGACATTTTCAGCACAATTCCCTTAGCGGGATGAGTGGACATCTGGCTATTTGGAGAGAAGTATGTCAGACAGAGAAGTATGTTAGGAGCCCTCCTTAGTCGTGCGGTAAGACGCGCGGCTACAAAGCAAGACCATGCTGAGGGTGGATGGGTTCGATTCCCGTTGCCGGTCTAGGAAATTTTCGGATTGGAAATTGTCTCGACTTCCCTGGGCATAAAAGTATCATCGTGCTAGCCTCATGATATACGAATGCAAAAATGGTAACCTGACTTAGAAACCTCGCAGTTAATAACTGTGGAAGTGCTTAACGAACACTAAGTTGCGAGGCGGCTCTGTCCCAGTGTGGGGTTGTAATGCCAATAAGAAGAAGAAGATGTCAGACACCATTGTTTATTACACAGGTGCAGGCGTCTATTCGCGTGAGCTGAGATTGGAACAGTCACACTCACTGGGTAATCACTGCACTGTCTTTCAAGCGGACATATTTGCCATCATGTGTGGTGTGCAATCGGCACTGCAGCAACGCATTACCAGTAAAGTAATATACTTCTGTTCAGTTAGCCAAGCAGCTATTAAAGCTCTTGCTTCGGCCAACTCTAGGTCGAAGTTAGTAATCGCATGTCGAACTCAAATTGAGGAACTGAATTCAGTTAATACTTTACATCTTATATGGGTACCTGGCCATTCTTCCTTAGCAGGAAATGAATTGGTTGGTGATTTAGCTCGCAATGGAGCATCACATGACTTTATTGGTCCTGAGCCAACTATTCCAATATCCAAGTGCTGGGAGAAGTTTTTGATCAACTGCTTGTTCATCGATGGATTGAACCAATATTTTTTATGTACAGGTTATCCGACTTGTCAATATCCCCAACTCAGCCATCTTGGATTTTTGTATGGAATTTATGCTCGTTTGTTTACGTTTTGCACTGAAAATGTATGTTTCCCCCGCGCTGGTTATTCCCATCTACTGACGAAGTCGGATAACCTGTTCATAGAAAAATCTTGGATTGAACCATCGTCCAAGAACGCGCCACCACCAGCCATATTCCTCGTATAGTGACACCGGCAGGATCTTACAGGGAGTCAACGAAACCCGTTGACGATGGATGGTTACAGTGGCATCAGTGATTGATCGTTTCTTGGACTCCCAGTGAAGTAAACGATGATGGCCTTTCTAACAATTGTTTATACAAGCCTTCACATGGCCAATAAGTATGGGAAACGAGAGTTTTTTTGTCTTTGAGGAAAATCCACCGACCGTTGATCGTAACTCCCACCTATTCGTGATTCGTGACCTATTCGTGATTAAAATTTACATCAAATTAAAGTGCGCAGTTGAAAAAACAAATCAAGAGTGGGGAAGATTTAAAAATTATCGCACGCAATTTGAATTACTTCTGATTTGATAGTCAATGTAGTTTCTGTGTGTTGTAAGTGGAGGAATGGTAGATGTACGTTATTCTTTATTGAATAATGTATATTTTTTATAGATTACCCAGATAGCGATATTATAGATCAGCGGCGTGATAGATGTTGAATAGCAAAGCTCCGATACAAAAATATCGGCGGTGGCCTGATGCTAAAAAATGTCATCGTTGGTGGGGTGACAAGGTGGCACGCACCTCTTTCTACATGGTTTTGTGTCGAGCATCCCGCAACTTCATTTACAAGAGCATTTACTTGTTCAGCAAGTATGCCAGCCCTCGACAAGCGTAGAAAAAATACAATTACACTTACAGAAGGGCACATGAGAGTGACATTTAATTTCTCTAAACCATTTCAAATTGCGCCAGAGCCGAGGCCGCGATCATCACTTCCACTTGACCATCGCATCATCACCAGTTCTCGGGCAGTCATCAACATCACCAGCAGCAGAAGCAACCCAACAACAACATCGCTAGACAAATAAAATGGATATGAACAATAGTAGTGCCGCAGGGAGTCCAGAAGCGAGGAAGTCGGCACCGAACAGGGAGCCCAGAGTTGTGTATTTTCGACCCCGGGCTGTGCGGTTCGGTGCAAAAGTCATCATGTGAAAAGGGATTAAAACAAATAGGAACTTGGCCTGGAATGCGGGTGTCGAAGAGGACGATTACGAGGATGATGGCGACGAAAACGACGACGAAGGCGATGACGCCGGGGAATGATAATAAAACTTTGAACTAGATCGTCCTCGGCACATCGCATTGGGAAAGCGAGTTGTTGAGCGAGTGGAAAGTGTTTGCCATATACAACGTGGAAAACACATATCTACATGTGCGTACATGACGACAATAAAAAGGATGGCTTTTCCAATGAATACCGATGTGTTTGTTGGTCCCAGCGTGGTTGCGTGGGGTGTAGGTGGGAGGGCGTTGAAAAAAAAAGTGTGAGCCCCATTCATCTCCGACCCAATGCCGGCGGATGTTTGCGAGTGACACATTCAGTGCGCAATTATGTTATATTTCGCATTCAAATTAATCATTCGATGTCAGAGCCGGTGATCGTTGTTATTGTTGTTGGGCCAACCAAAGGAGTGCGAAAATGTGCTTCCTCATCAGCCGAGCCGAGGACCAGGACGAGCATAACAAACTTTTGTCACTGAAGAGCTGACCCCGATACTTTATGTGTAACGTCAAATGCACTCGGTACTGACTGTAGCTGTACTCTATGGCCAGACTGCCTCGTATACGGCCCCGTAATGCACTAGCTCTCACTTGTAGGCTGGAGCGGAGTGATAATTTGCTAGAAGCGATATTACTACTGGTTGTTTGACGTCATTGGAAGTGGAGGTTATTAGTGGTTGGAACAGGACCGGATGAATATACACATGATTACAACTATGGAGGCCGGAACTATGAAAATGAAGGCAACTTGAACGAACCCCTAAAATGGAAATGAGTAGCGAAAAAATGTCAAACATGGTGGTCATTGGTTTATAGCAATGGCGTTTAAATTGGCAAACCCAGCCCAACATAACGATCAGATAATTTTGTGGGACTCTTCTTATTCTTGTACATATTTGCAAGCTTATAGTATATAGCATTATCAAGGAGTCCTGACAGGTACATACAATGTGTTTCAATCGCGTTGCTCTATGTTTTTCCACAATTACTGATTGAGAGTTTTGGTTTCAACACCAATGCATGAATTTGTGTATCATCACGAAGGATCCTACTGACAATCGAATCCCTCACCTACGACATATTAATACCGAGCCCATCAAATTGATCATAGCAAAAAAAAAAGTAAGTACTTTCTATGATTTGCAGTAGACTCTTCGACCAAAAAGATTTTGCGTTAGTATGAAGTTGACCACCCGCAAACGGCCTTGAATGGATACGAGATCTGGACAATATTCATGGCGGACCAACGCACATTTGGTGTTTTAGAGAAAAGAAAATTGCGTAGCGTTAATCGAATAATGGTGTAATATAGATTAAAGGTTTGTAGAAAAGCATTCGTCATGCCAAGAATTGTGTCAGCTGTTGAGGAAATCATTATTCATACTAGCAAAATCCAACGAATAATACTACCATTACTAGTGGTAGTCAATAATAATCCAGATTATGTGGGAAAAAATAAAGTTGAGCTCACAAGACGGATCACTCGGGTGGAAAATGAAAATCCGTGTGACAGGCGACGGTACATGCGGCAATGGGCCGAACAGAATAAATAGAACTTCTATGTACTTCAGAACCCATTTCGGGCTTATTGCTGATTTTTGTAATCTATTTACACTGCTCTTGCAGCCCGATAACTCAATAAAACGAGAATCAGAATTCCGAAAGGAAAACTTTATCCGGTAAACACTTCGTTTCAGGAACGTTTTCCATTTAAATTTCTCAAACGAATCCTTCCGATCGTAATCATGAATCATACTCGGTGCACATAGTGTTACTACGTAGCAGCAGTAAAACTTTCGCCGCCTGCCCAAACAGGAACAGAGTGGAGATGTTCCACTTGAGTGAACCGAACAGGACGCAGCTTCGGACTAGAGGAAGCTGTTTTGAACGAACTCCAGCCTCATCCAGCCAACTGCATCCTCCGGGCATCTAATTAACCTAAAATGTGTAGCGAAAGACAAAATAAAGCAGGAAAAACTTCTGCTTCTCGACTTCAAGAGGTCCTGATTGTAAAGTGCAGCAAAATAAACTATTCATAAATTGATATGAATAATCCATAGAAAGTTCAGAAAGCCTAAAAATTGTAAAAGTATCGACCGAAAATAAATTCTTCTTTATGAAAAAAAGTTATCATTTATTGCCATGAAATGTTTTGTTTAGAAAGGTATTACTTTATTCAATGGCATTTTACTTTTCTTTTTTGTTGGTACTTTTCAGCAACTCATTTCAATTTAAGGCAATTGAAAAAGGGGTTGGAAATTTAAAAAAAAATAAGGAAATGTGGTTAGTTGACAAACGCTCTCCCTGACGAGGAAGGGCAATAAACGGCTCCAGGAAAACGAACGGAGGCATGTCGGAAACGGTAACAAACAGACACACCGGAGAACAAAGTTTGAAATCGTTTTTAATTTCCGAAGCGCATTTCAAGCTCGTTAGCCGCTTTCCTGCATTTTAGCAAGGCTATACACGTATTTACTCCTCGGAGAAAGGTGATGAAAATTTTGGTTTCCATCCAATTTTAATTCATGGTGTTTTAATCCAGCGAAATCAAAATTCGCGCACCTGCTCGCATAGGGGCCTTATTAAAACGCTTCATGAATGTGGACATTATTTGGTGAGCATATTTATAATAAATACGTTTAA
The DNA here is from genome assembly GCF_024139115.2 of Armigeres subalbatus. Taxonomy (NCBI): domain Eukaryota; kingdom Metazoa; phylum Arthropoda; class Insecta; order Diptera; family Culicidae; genus Armigeres; species Armigeres subalbatus. The sequence goes on along the minus strand of NC_085141.1, from coordinate 178,880,967 downwards.
TGAATAATTGAGCGATCCAGCTATCGATCGGCGATTTGCGTGATAACCAGAGGAATGTAACAAAAAGTGGTTTGGGCAATAAAACGAATGAGAGTGCGGCGCTTGATTTTATTTTTATTTTTCATTTCGTGGCTCATAGATTATTCCAATGAAATGGTAGAGAGCACACAAAATATGGGAGTATGCCATCGCGACGGCATATTTTTCCCCTTTTATTTTGTTTGGCCAGTGCAGGACGATTTACAATATTTGAGGTTGATCGATAAACTTATCGTTTTCTGGTTGGAATAAAAACAGAAATAACTGATAATTATGTTTATCACAGGTTTTAATAGATATAGGGTACATCCTGGCGAGATGCCACACCTTTTCAAAAATTGGTATTTCTTCAAAACAATCTGTTCAATTGAAAATCTAATTATTGTTTTTGATGATTTAAGGTTATTTGCAAAACCAAGAAAATCGGATTGGACTAGGGTGGGTGTACCAATTGTCGCCATACTTAAGAACAACTATTTTTTAGAAAATAAGTAAAAGGCATGTGGGTAGTCTTTACATATCAAGCGAAAGGTTTTACTTCCTGCTCCTTAGAACAGCTGTGGAAACCACAATAAAATTTGTTATAATTCTCAAAATTGATTAATCCATAACTGGAACGCATGCACCAGTTGTGGCACTATATGGGATTGGCCAAGTAGGGACCACTAGTGCAAAATCAATTTTTACAATTATGCTTTGCTTGTTTTGGAGGAGATCAAAGATGTTATCGTATCATATGAATATGCTTTATCGATATGAACTTGGTTTGCGGTGATTTGATTGGCCATTTGACATATAAAGCACTAGTGCGACAACTGGTGCTATAGCCACAACTGGCACATCTAGCCTATTCATTAAAAAAATCATATAACACAGAATATCATGGAAATTGGTAGTTTTATATTAGGCACGTATTTTTTTATTTATGCGTTAGGGTGACCATTTCCATGCTGAGACGGTTCCAAAAATCGATTTTTTTCGATGAAAATATGACTTTTTTAATTATATCTTTTGAATCACTGAGCCGATTCCAAATGTTAAAATGAAAGATAATTAAACATATCTTAGACAAAAAATATGATATGATATAAAAACATTGATTGTATTTGTATTTTGCAATTTTCATGATGTCTAACTAGAGGGCGCATTACCATTTTGTATTTTCTCTTGAAAACTTAGACTGTTTTACACAACATCAAAAAATTAGAATGGAATGTTTTTTAGTTTCTGAGATATTTTTTTTTAAGTTATCAGGCTTTGGGTTTTTACGCCATACCGATGGGACTAAACTACCATGTGTCTCCATTGATTTGTGGTGATTGTAACATTGTTATTTCAGACTACCATGGTTTCTCAAATATTTTAATCAAACTTATGTCGAATTCGATTTTAAAAAGTTCCAACCTAACTGCTGTCAAAACGTTTTTTTATTCGTTTGGGAAGGAACTATCTACAAAGCTGTCGCACTGTATTGTTTCATGGATTCGCACCGTGTTCACCAATACAACTGTACTTCAACTGTCAAAATCATATGGGTGGTTAGAGTGATTCAAATTTTGACTTTTTTGGCCCCCGATGCTCAAACGATTACATTTGCCATTTTAATAATCCTCCTAAATTTTTAGCTAATTTAGATGTAATTTGAGAGAGCACGTGCAGTTTGAATGAAAATTACTTTGTATGAAAATTACTATGAAAACAGTAACTTTTATGGAAAACCGTTCCCAAACGCTTCCCTCCAATATCTGAAAACATATAATGACATCGGCAACATAGGAAATTTTACAAGGAAACAGGCCGTCTTTGTTGCGAAACGATTTGTTGCTTACAAGAAAAGTTATTAAGGAAATACTTAATCGTGGGAAATTCAATTTAACACGTAAAAGAATAACATAAATACCAATAATGAGCAATTTTGTTTCATTCATAACTTTGCTTCCAAACGACAAATTTCTTCGCAACAACAACCGCCTCTCAGCTTGACAAGTATTCTGTATAGTCAACGTGTTGATTATACTTAGATAGCCCATGGGCCACTTCACGGAACGGTCTTTCACATAAGGGTCAGTTTTCATAGTAATTTCCATACAAACTTTAAATGACGTGTGCACAATCAAATTACATCCAAATTTGCTAGAAATTTAGGAGGACTATTAAAATGGTAAATGCAATCGTTTAAGCATCGGGGGGCAAAAAAGTCAAAATTTGAATCACTCTAGTGGGTGGTATTGAGCGGAATTAACAAGCAGAATGGAAACACAAACCAGCGTAAAATTGAAACTGTCGAAACTGCATTCAATATAAATCCGTTTTTTCAAGAATTTTGTACGTAATTATTTTTAGAAAAAAGATTGTGTCTTAAAATACGTCGGTAGGTGCAATTGGCTTAAAATTTTTAACGGAAACCCGTACAGAAATCTGCGTAAAATACTGTCAACATATATATTTCTAGAGTGCTTTGACAATAGGTCGTATATCTAAAAGAGAGTATCTCTTTGGTTCCTTTCTCTTTCGATTACTGCCATTGCGGGTGACAATGGGTCTGGGGGGTGAGAATGGGTCATCGCTCTTACCGGCAGCCTGGAGGTCGGATAGCAAAATCGTTCAAAATGGGCTCTTATATTTTAGTCTTCTTGCCCTCAAATACATTAAATCTATTCTACAAGCATTCAAAGTACTTGAAACAGTGACCCATTCTCACCCCAATTGACCCATTGTCACCCCCGACGACGGTAGTACAACACTATACGAATTACGCGCGAAAGAGAACACGAACAAAGAGAGCCTCTCTTTTGCACATACGACCTGTTCTAAAAGCTATCTTGATTTGAGAAATACCGAAGAGATTTTTTTCTGCAAAATAATCTTCTTTGAAGGTCCCGAAGCGCAGTTGGCTACACGTTCGCCTTACAAGCGTATGGTCATGCGTATCGATTCTCAGTCCCTCCACAAAAACCTTCGTCAGTCGCCTGATCCACAGACCATACGGAGACGTTTGGGGTACGCGCCTTACCGTCACGGCTGCCTGATGACGACTGACAACTTGTTCTTCTCGGAGGCATTCCTCCAAAGTTATGCAGCATACACATCGGTCAAGCAGTTTTCTGCGGACATTCAGACATTAATTTATCAGGAAATCCCTCTGGAATTCTATCTGAAAATCCTCTAGGAATCCCTCCGGAAGTTCCTCTAGGAATTCCTCCGAAAGTTCTTCTAGAAATTTCTTCGATAGTTCCTCTAGGAATTTCTCCGGAAGTTTCTCCAGGAATTATTCCAGAAGTTCCTCCGGAAGTTCCTCCAGGAATTCCTCCGGAAGTTCCTCCAGAAATTCCTCCGGAAGTTCCTCCAGGAATTTCTCCGGAAGTTTCTCCGGAAATTTCTCCAGGAATTCCTCCGGAAGTTCCTCCAGGAATTCCTTCGGAAGTTCCTCCAGGAATTCCTCCGGAAGTTCCTCCAGGAATTCCTCCGGAAGTTCCTCCAGGAATTCCTCCGGAAGTTCCTCCAGGAATTCCTCCGGAAGTTCCTCCAGAAATTCCTCCAGGCATTCCACCGGAATTTCTCCAGGAATTCCACCGGAATTTTCCAGGAATTCCACCGGAAGTTCCTCCAGAAGCTTCTCTAGAAATTCCTTCGGAAAATCTTTTAGGAAATCCTTAGGAAGTTCGGAAATTGCTTAAGGATTTTCTGAAGGAACTTCCAATGGAATTTTTGAAGGAACTCCTTTTCTGAATGGGTAGGGATTCCTGCAAGACTTCAGGAGGATTTCCTAGAAAAACTTGGGAAGCAGTTCATGTAGAAACTTCAGGATGAATTCTGAAGGGATTTTCTGGACGAATTCGGTGAAATTCATGCTATGAATTCTTAAGAAACTTTTGCAGAAATTACTGAAAAAAATCCTGGAGGAACTTCTGAGGTATTGCCGGAGGAATCTTTGAAAGGTTTTCTGAAGAATAATTGGAATTTCTCTAGCCAGAGTATTCTTCGGGAGGCATTCTAGGTGGAATCTTCCGGACCAATTTCTGGAGGAACTTCCGAAGTAATTTTCGGATGAATGCCGGAAGGAAATTCAGGATAAATTCCTAGAGCAGCCTCCGAGGAAATTCCTGAAGGAACTTCCAGAGTAATTACTAAAAGAGCCGGCACGGAGCGATCCGTCGTGAAAAGCATGTGGCTTAAGCGCCACTCCATTAAGGAGACCACGGCCCAATTTATTTTGCCCGGATAAGACTCTCTCAAGGTGAGTCCATTTAAATTTTCCCGATAAGGATTTATGGATCGGTCCAGCCAGCAACAACAAAAAGTGCCAAATTGGGTCCACCCTATCTTCCCCCTATATCGTACAGCCACACCATACACTCAAAGAGTCGGTGAGAGCCCACCAGAACCTAATACACTCTAAGTGGGAGTGCGCTTCTCATCATCGGCAGACTCTCTCCTCTCACCAACAACCATTAATAAGCTGGAAGAAACATAAACAACCCACAGTCAAACTCAACATTGGAGGACGAGACTCGAAACTACAAACAACTCGCGCTGTGACGTTAAACACCATCAATTAATCAAATGGCTAGGGAGACTAAAGAGAAACATTTTATTGAGGCAATTATTATTATTTAATCAGACTAAGGCCGAAGTGGCCTGTGCGGTATATAAGAGTCTTCTCCATTCGGCTCGGTCCATGGCTACACGTCGCCAACCACGCAGTCTACGGAGGGTCCGCAAGTCATCTTTCACCTGATCGATCCACCTTGCCCGCTGCGCACCTCGCCTTCTTGTGCCCGTCGGATCGTTGTCGAGAACCATTTTCACCGGGTTACAATCCGATATTCTGGCTACGTGCCCGGCCCATCGCAGTCGTCCGATTTTCGCGGTGTGAACGATGGATGGTTCTCCCAACAGCTGATGCAATTCGTGGTTCATTCGCCTCCTCCACGTACCGTCCGCCATCTGCACCCCACCATAGATGGTACGCAGCACTTTCCTTTCGAAAACTCCAAGTGCGCGTTGGTCCTCCACGAGCATCGTCCAGGTCTCGTGTCCGTAGAGGATTACCGGTCTAATTAGCGTTTTGTAGATTGTCAGTTTGGTACGGCGGCGAACTCTATTCGATCGGAGCGTCTTGCGGAGTCCAAAGTACGTACGATTTCCAGCCACTATGCGTCTCCGAATTTCTCTGCTGGTGTCATTTTCGGCAGTCACCAGTGAGCCCAAGTACACAAATTCTTCTACCACCTCGATTTCGTCACCACCGATGCAAACTCGCGGTGGATGGCTCACATTGTCTTCTCTTGAACCTCTGCCTATCATGTACTTCGTCTTCGACGTGTTGATGACTAGTCCGATCCGCTTAGCTTCCCTCTTCAGTCTGATGTAGGCTTCCTCCATCTTCTCAAAGTTACGTGCCATAATATCTATGTCGTCGGCGAAACCAAATAGCTGGACGGACTTATTGAAAATTGTACCACTCGTGTTAATCCCTGCTCTTCGTATTACCTTCCAAAGCGATGTTGAATAGCAAACACGAAAGACCATCACCTTGCCGTAACCCTCTGCGGGTTTCGAAGGGACTCGAGAATGCCCCTGAAACTCGAACTACGCACATCACCCGATCCATCGTCGCTTTGATCAACCGTGTCAGTTTATCCGGAAAACCGTGTTCGTGCATTAGCTGCCATAGCTGGTCTCGATCGATTGTATCATATGCGGCTTTGAAGTCGATGAATAGATGATGTGTGGGCACGTTGTATTCGCGGCATTTCTGCAGTACTTGGCGAATGGCGAACACCTGGTCCGTGGTGGAGCGTTCGCCCATAAAACCCGCCTGGTACTGCCCCACGAACGAACTTATTGAGGCAAACACATATTTATTAACTTAATACTAACAGGGGCACATATTTATTCGGGGTTTGTGTCTTGTTCGTTTTATACTAAAGACACACTGGTGGTACAAGGACCGTGGTATACCACGGTTATGTACCCTAGTACATATTGTACCATGGTTTTCCACGTTGTACCAGCATGGTACAAGGTGACACACCTGTGGTACAACTTGTACCATGGTACGAATACCACCAGTGTGTCATTAGTATTAGTGTTCGTGTTCGTGATTTTATTCCCTAGCTTGTGTGCGGTTTTCTCTCTTCTAGCTCCTACTCTATTCTCACTTGTGCTCTGTGCCTAATGTTTACGTGACGTCACGGATTTGGAGGGCGCTCAGCTTCTACCAAGTCTGCGCTCCTGGCATCTGACGGGAATTCAGGTGGTGGCGAAAAATGGCTCACGCACGTATTTTCACGGGTCCGTGATGGCGGACCCTCGCGGTCGTCGGTGGATTACGACTCGCGAAAATTGTTTGGCTTTCTATTAGCAGAGCATTTGATTCCTCAGTCTACGACTGGCACAAAAACTTTCCTCCGCGGCGCCCTCCTCGGACGCCGCACTCCAATCAAAAAAAGGTTTGACTCACCGGTTTGTTTGGGCTTACTGACCCAGTCGATGACCTGCCGGTGGGGTCGACGCTCCCGGCTAGTTGACGCCGGCGATGACGCTTCTTAATGAAGCCGACGCAACAGAAAGGCGGTTGCATGCCGGCTGGTGAATCTCGTCCACGTGGAGGTCCCCTGGCCTTCCCTCGGACCGATATGGCCACGGATCGGTCCGCTTCTGGCGGGTGACGATCGATCGCCAGGAATATTCCGTCCGTTAGGGGGGTTTGGCGCCGCGCTTGGGTGCGATAGTTTGCTGCGGGTGGGAAATATCAAGGCCAATCTGGCCGAACAAACACTTGAGCACGAGCACATTATCACATTTAGAGCGAAACTTTACCTTTGCTATAGGTTCCCTCTGCCTACTGTCGCACACAAAATCTAAACGCACACTTTCTGCCTACTTGCTATTTAGAACGAACAATAATTAATTAAATAATTACATTTAAAGTCACAGTAGCACATACTTTAAAACAATCGCAATAATAACTGACAAACGCGGACACTTCCAACTTATTGGATGATCACGGACGAAATGATTGAGCCCGTGAATCCTCAGATCAAGGAAGGTGGGCTCGGACACAACCGGAAAAACGTCATTTCCCGACTCCCTTCGTGTATGATCGTGACTTATTGGTACGATGGATAATGGCCTCGACCTTGGAGAGCCTGGCTAATTGATAAATGCCCGCTTGCCTATGTTAAGAGATATGTTATCCTAAACTATTGGCGATTTGTAGATCGGCTTTCTTACAATCTATCCTATGCGAACTATTTACAGTAATTTATGTACAAAAATATTAACAAAATTCCTGACTGCTATAATATCTTGTAAGAAGGAAAAAACTAGATGAATTACTGAAAGAATTTCCATAAAATATTTCAGGAAAATTGCAGGAAGCATTTTCGAAGGAAAACCGGACGAATTTCTGACAGATTTCCCGGGGAATTTTGTAAAATCGAAACTAAATATTGAAGAAATTTGTTTATGCAATGCCAACCGATGCCAGACATAACTTAATACTCATCCTTCTCGGTTTGGTTTGGTTTTAAAAATGGATTGCGAGAGTTCGGCTATGTGCCTGGTGTTGGAAATTTAATCTCATCAGTAGCCTTCTGAGTTGCGGAGGACGTCGGAGGTCCTTCGTGGCTTAGTAGGGATAGCATATGTCTAGCGTACGAGTTTTATGGGATCAAACCTCAACGAAGGAAGTGATTACCCTCCATTACATTTTTCGAACTAAATCTTTCACATGTTGTGCAATTGCACAAACTGAGTTTCATAGGAATTAATTTCCCCATCCAGAATATGGCAATTAACTTTGATTACTGTATGAAAATGGTTTTTCGGCGAAACTGATTATGTTGATACGTGCAACGCTTGATGGATCGAAATGTCAATCTCGTTTGTGACAATAGATGGATTAAAGCAGAGTGATATAGTTTCGGATTTATTGTTCAACATTGCACTCGAGGGCGCGATTAGGGGAACTGGCATGCAAATGAGCGGCATTATCACCACACGGCCGCATATGCTCCTGGGCTTTGCGGACGACTGAACGCTTTTGTCCCACTGAGAAGGGAGACGGCGAGAATAGATTAAATCATTGACCAAGACAAAGTACGTAGTTGCGGATAGAGATAGATGTAGATCTAGTGATGTTGGTACTGAGGTAGTGCTTCATGGAGATGTGTTCAAACGTCGTTGAAGAATTTGTTTACCTTGGAACGCTTGTGACATGTGACAATGACATTTATCCAGGTCCCACAACATGCAGACGGAATAAGAATTTGTCCTGTATAATCCTTTGATTCTATGACTGGACCTTTATAGGCATGAAGCGTGGACGTCTCCAGTAGCCTTGCGAGCAAAGGCGTAGAATTGCCAATCTGGAGATGGCAGATTAGATTCTCGGTGCGGTCTAGGATTTTTTCGGGTGGGAAACATTCTCGATTCCTTGGACATAGTGTACCGTGCGGGTACCTCATGACGTACCTCATGAGATATCAATAAATTAAAGGGTGTTAAAGGTAATTATTGTAGAAATAATTTATCTCGTCATGTTCAGATACTTGGTAGTAAGCTTTTAGGGCATATAAATGAAAAGAAGGTTTTGAAATTAAAACAACAAAAATCAAAAACAAATCACCACCCACCAAACGCGGAGTTTTTGCCGCCATTTTGTTTTCGGGTAGAGCATTATTGCACCAAAAGTAACTGTGTTTCATTGCTAATTGCGAATCATTACATAAGATAAGCGGAATACAAATCGACCACGGTGGACGGATTTCGAGTCAGGAGTAGTTGATTCATTATTTTATCATGTTTTTCGTAGCTTTTAATGAGTAAATGTGAAACACTTCAAAAGTAAAAGCCTCCATGCTCCTGTGTCAATGACAAACGTTTTATTTACATTCGATTCCTATTTTCTAATGTCTTTTTCATATACTAAGATGCTTAAGTGTACGGATTTCGGTGCCTTGTGCTTGCCACACAAAAAAGCTTTTAATTAATAACTGAGGAAATGTTAATAGAATACTAATTTGAAAAGCTGGCCATGGTCCAGTTGGAATGTGGAGCCGTTGAAGAATAAGAAGAAGAAGAAGAAGTAGAAGGAAAATAAGAAGAAGTAAAAGGAAAATAAGAAGAAGTAGAAGGAAAATAAGAAGAAGAAGAATAAGAAGAAGTAGAAGAAAAATAAGAAGAAGAAGAAGAAGAAGGAGAAGAAGAAGATCAACTTTGCTCGGGAAGGCCATTCCATTATAAAAATTATCTAAATGTTCGCCAAAGTTTATTTGAGAAGTGATGGCGGGTCTTGAACTCGAATATATGTCTTTAGTCAACCAATTTCTAAAAACAGCAGCATCAAATTTCCATAACCATTTAAAAAAATCCATTAAAAATCAGGAAATTGCCAATAAAGAAATCAAGGGAGAAGCAAGAATTGAATAAAAAATTTGCCTGTCATAAGACGAGTTTAGTAAGATGAAGAGACATTGTACTAAACTCGTCTTATGACAGGTGAAGACATTCCACTACAAGAGCTTGAATCATAATTCCTTAACAATGAAAAATTTCCATTAATCATAAAGGATTTTCCTAGACACAAAAATATATTAAAACTTTTCAAAATAAAAATTGTAATTTGAAAAAATAATAACATGAGAAATTGAAGTTTTCCATTGGAAAAATTACAAAACTTCCAAAGTAAACCAATATTTGCCATAAACAGTTACAAAATTTCCCACAAAATAAATATTTTTTTCATAAACAAAGTAAAAATTTTCCTTTTATTGCAATTTTATATTTTGTATTTTTTTTTTGTTCTTTGTTGAATGTTTGTAGAATGTTTTTACTTTTTTTGTGGAAAAAAATGTCTATTTAATGGAATTTTTTCAAATATTGTATTGAGTTTATTGATTTATTTATGGATTTTTTTGTTATTTTTTCCAATCTTCATGAAAAATCATCTTTCGTAATAGACTAGGGCTTAGACTTCAATAAAACAATAATAAAAATAATTCATTTATAAACCCAATTTTAATTTTTTTTTTGCCTGTATATTATGGAAATTTTGCATTTTTTAGGGAAATTTCGTTTTTATTTATTGCTTTTTCTCTGATTTTCTTTTTGACAATTTCCTAATTTTCCATGGATTTTTTTTTATTATTCAGGTTAAGTTTTTATTTTATTATTTTGTAAAGTCGCTGTTATTCAAGTTTAGTTATTTTTCGTTATTTTTCGTCTTTATCTTAAGTAGCAAGCGGGCTTGGTAGTCATATGCCTACTGCTTCTGCCTCATACGCAGGAGCTCGTGGGTTAAATCCCAGGTCCGTTCCATTATCCTACTTTGTATCTTTCTCTATATTTCACATGTTCTAGCAATCGGAGGAAAATGGAAATAGACTTCCATACTGTTTCCATCTCAATTCCTATACCTTCAACTTGAATATTCTAACAGTAATCTGCTAGAATTGGAAATGAATTATAAAGCGCGTTTCCAAACATCCAATTAGAAATTCCATCAGTTGCTTTCTCCTATCTATCACATTGGCAGCTCGTTAACCAAGACGGACCTCTGCCTCTCGAACCTAACCCAAAAAATTCCAACAAAATTCCGCATGAACTCGTGGCAAGTGCAGAGGTGTATTCGGCTGGCAGTGGGCGAGTGATTGCATCATCATTTCCTCCCCCTTCCCTACATTGACTTGCATTCTGACGTGGCAGGCGCCAGTATGACCTAACAATTGAGATCACCAGTACTTGTACATTGAAGATGTGAGCTAGTCCCAAGCAAACATCATTTGTTTCCCTGTGCAAGAACAGCTGATCTGGTCATAATGGAGTTTTTGTCTCTTAAGAAAATATGTTACAGATAGAGTTCAGTGCGAGATTTCTCTTGTTTCGGACAGCAGAACGATGGCACGATCGGACGAAATATTGTGTTCTGCTTTGCGCGGCCGGTAATAAAAATCAGTTCAGTGCGAGATTTCTCTTGTTTCGGACAGCAGAACGATGGCACGATCGGACGAAATATTGTGTTCTGCTTTGCGCGGCCGGCAATAAAAATCAGTTCAGTGCGAGATTTCTCTTGTTTCGGACAGCAGAACGATGGCACGATCGGACGAAATATTGTGTTCTGCTTTGCGCGGCCGGTAATAAAAATCAGTTCAGTGCGAGATTTCTCTTGTTTCGGACAGCAGAACGATGGCACGATCGGACGAAATATTGTGTTCTGCTTTGCGCGGCCGGTAATAAAAATCAGTTCAGTGCGAGATTTCTCTTGTTTCGGACAGCAGAATGACGATCGCGCGATCGGTCGAAATATTGTGTTCTGCATTGCGCGCCCGGTAGGCCGGTTGTTAGTTTGTACTACTTTTCGCGCCCGATTCATGGCTAGGTAAAATCACTGTGTATAAAGAATGACACGGTCGTATCGCTTATCAGAGTGAATCCAGATCCAACGATGCCTACCAATTAACTGATAATCCTTCCTGTGGTTTTTGTGGAGACGCAGAGGTAAACACGGTCTTCAAATAGCAAAAACCACCTACTAATATTCCTTCCTTCTTCCTAACTGACTACAAGGACGTGGCCGGCGCCGTTATTGATCATTTGAATTTTAGAGTCACTGAAACTTGCACAATGAGAATGCTTGAACAATCCCAGTCAATCATTCAGTTGATTCTTTGTGCAATTTCACTGATTCTGGTCAATCACGGAGTAGCAACCATAGATATGTGTAGTCAGTCAAAGCTAAGCTAAGCTAAGCTAAGCTTAAGAAAATATGTTACAGATAGTTACATCAGATCGAGCCATCGATCAAAAACATCAGATCGACACATGTTTGAGAATCACAATCTCGACTTCTGGTAAAAGATTGAGTACTATTTACAAATTCTATGAGTTTTTCGGCTCTTTTAAATTATAGTGTCAAAAACGGGATACAAAACTGTAACCCAAGTAGGAACAAAGAGTGGTTTCCATAATGCTAAAAGGCAGAGGAGCTTGCCAAATAAACGAATGATTAACATTTCGTTTAAGGCAACTGTTTCATTTACCATTTCATTGAAAGATAGCAATAATTACGGATTTATTCGTATTTGCAAAATCTGCAATATTTGTAACATTACGCTGTGTGTTTCTGACATAATTTACTCTCCATGTACTCGATATTCAGTTTTCAAATACCAATAAAACCACATCTGCAAACAATACGCAATAGACTGTTCCAGAATAAACAAATGTATGTTCAGAAAAATATATTACTAATAATATATATATATATAAGTCGAGTCAAGTACAAGACACTGAAGACGACCACACAGTTGTGGTCGAAGTACGTATCTGCAAAGATAACGAAAATTAACTGGTGGAATTAAATGGACAGTACTTAATTCGTCTTAGACGGTTTAAATGTATATTTTCATCCAGAAACCCACCTGCAATTGTTTACGAACTCAATCAATTATTGTGTAATGATTTGGCACTTATGATATCGTCATAGTCAGAAAAAGTCCATATGGTGTTCAAAAATTCACAAATAGATGGACATATAAACAAAATTGTGTTTTTGTCGGATAGATATTAAACATAATTTTCAATACGTTTTCCTATTGCCATTACTGTTTTTTTTTCTCGATGACCATATACAAATATAAATTAAATTAACCTGCAACAGAAACTGTGCTACAATTTATATTTGCTTTTACATACGGCCAGGCCAGTCTGTCCTGCACGTACTACTGTCAGTTTACAACTGCTGTCGATTGGTATGTCGTACAATTTAGCCTAGCCAACTGGCCATGTCCAACGTTATCAGGAGAACTTGTATGCATTGGCACGGTCATGGGATATTTATTAACATCGTCGAGGTCGTAGCAGAAAAGTGTGTTAAATTTTCCACTCAATTGCACGTACGGCCGCCGCTGCTGAACTGAAATGCTAATCCAAGTGTTTATTATTGGTTCAGATTTCTTGTGGATGGCGAACCTGTAATCGATTGCTACACATGTCAGATATAGGTGTGATGAGCAGCCGGTACAGATTCAAAATAAATTTGCATTTGTAATTGAATACGAAAATGTTGTATATTGAATGCATAAACTGTTATTTCAAAGTCAATTTTTTTTTTATAAATTATGTGCGTTATAAGAAGAACAAGACGTCATAGACCAAGACGCAATTACCCAACATCACGAAATAAAAAAATAATATGTAAAGTCGGTTCCTTCTAGAATTAGTTTTTGTAAACAAACACTTGCAGAACGCGTACATAAAAATACCAGAACTAATGATGTCGCGGCTTTTTCCATTCACTAGGCTTGCATTTGTTTTATGCTGTAATTAACGTCACTTCTGTCACCTAATTCAAAGAGAAGATTCAAGTATGGTGACTGAAAAGATGTTTTCCCCTGACAGCACTTTCAGCGTTAATCAGTTTTTGTGGGGATCATGTCAACAGCGACAATACAATAAATAAAAATGCATACACACTTGCGTGTACGTTTCCTATAAAATATTTTAACTGCATGTACTCCACATTGTTTCATTCCAAGATTTTTTTTTAAAGCAATTTGTATATGAAAGGCAGATCAAGTTTATGTCACTTTCATCGTGGTCTGATGACATGTGCATAGCAGAAACATTCACGCACATAGGAATGGTTTTATAATTTGTCATACCAGCAGTGTGGTTTGCCGATGCAGACTTCCCCATCAAAAAACGATAAATCGTTCCTACACCCACCGAAATAATTCGGAATGTCGTTAGCAGCATGTGCTCTCTAACCCAGACAAACAGTGTGCACCCTGTTTAATTGCCCGGAATTTTAAAATCGAAAGCGTCATTAATTTTATCACAAACTGCTTGTTTTCTTGTATCATTCACACCAGCCGACCGAGCATGCAGGGCAAAGTTCAACATCATCGTGCACTTCGTGGATGTTGCAAAAACCTCACCGGAAAAAGCCTCCCCCGCAGTGATTGGAAAAGCCTTCCTCCGAATCGAACGGAGGAGGCACTGTGAGCATTTCCTAATTTTCGACGAACCTCAATTTATGTTTGCGCACGAACGGTGAACGCAACCATGTCGGGGTCGTCGTCGTCGTCGTCGGTCCTTGTAGAACGTATTGTTCCGTGAGGCTGTAGGTCGGCCAGGAGGAGCCTAGGCTGAAAAGTACGACCCAAGCCGTGCAATTAATTCCAGTTGACAGCAGTTCTCTTCTGCAGCCGCACGCCGCACCGGGATCGGTCCCCAACTGCTGCTGATGATGGACCTCCGGGGGGTGTCCTAAATGGTAACACCCAGCAGAGAGCTCACACTGCGCCCTCTTAACATTGGTCAGCCAGCAGATTGTGTTTGGTATTTGTCGAGTTTCGCAAATGGGAATGGTTGATGACTTTGGTTTCGATGGTTTGATTGTTTTGGGGGTGATGATTTTCTTTTTGTGTTTTTTCTCCGCGGTCATCAGCACTTTTCCGTAGACGGACGCAGAAGAAAAACTTTTGGAGCATCCCACTTGATTTCACAGGTCTCATCAATCATTCACACCATGAGGTGGATCCTGACCTTCCGATCGGATATTGTTTTGTTTGAACTAAGTTTTTCATGATGAAGTCGAAAATCTACCGAAATGTAGGGAGAACTTTTTCCTTTCTTCGTTGTAGCCATGCTAAAATTTGGTAGGTCATTTAATCAGTGTTCTGTGGGAGACTTCCGGGGTAATTAATTGAACGCTTTGTAAATATACACGTCAATGAAATAATTATCCTAAACTTTGGGAAGGGACGTTAAACGACCATGTAACTGGCATAAGATGGCATGGGGTAAAAGCTGATGAAGGTGAAATATCACAACAATTTATGGCATATGCGTCCTCTTTACCTTCGCGGAACAACCACGACGCACCAAGAGTTTGAAACGTTTGTGAGAGCCTCTCCCGGATCAGCTTTTTAGTCGTTAAAATGAATAAGAAGATCAAAGGTTTTTTTTTCAAAGTTCATTTTTAGGTAAGCATTTTGGGATTTACAAGAAAAAAAGTTGGTTCAAAAATTTTTTCAACGGAAATCGCTTTGGATATTCAGGAAAAGTTGGTGAGAAAATGCAAAACAATTTGTATAAGAACTGGTCATATGAGAAAATATTGTATTATGAGCTTACTTTTTTTGTATAAGAATCTAAAATTTTTGCATTAGCCCAGTTCTTATACAGGTATTAGTAGGTTCTTATACATAAGTCGCTGGTAGAGTGTATGGTCTTGGTATGATACTTTTTTGCTCCCAATGGTAGCGATAAAGAAGTCACTCCCGAAGCGTCAGTTTTACAAGCCTACCTGATATTTGTATACTCGCGTCAATACCGCAAATGCAAACCTGATTATGCCACATCATTGGCAATTTTAAAGAATTATCACTTAGTCTCAGACTGAAAGTCTCGTTAAACAAAAATGAAACAAAAGGAATTTCATCTGCTAAAGTTGAACGGCATTCAGGAATGCAACCCGAAGGAGGTCAAAATGTTGTAGTTATCTTTCCCTTCAATGGTTATTGTATTTATGATACCGAGAAAACAATATTTTCTCCCTAATCTAGTCCACTGAGATGATAAATAGTTGCCCGACTTTATCTGGGAATCCTTATCCTGACTACACGCTGAGCGCAGTCAGCACACACCATGGACGACATCTCCGGAACAATGCCGGCAGCCAGGGAGTGAATTACGAAATTTATGCCGTTGACTGCCGGCTAAACTCAAAATGCACTTCTCTTCGAGTAACAGATTTTCCAGAGCTGTGTTCGATTTGCATAACAATAACATTTAAATTGCGCAAAACTGCTGTACACACTGTACTCTATCCCTTCACAGTCAGTGGGCAGTGGCAGGTCAACCGTTCATCGCGAGAAGCAAAACGAGTGAAATGGGATTTATCTCAAACGCCGCTATTGCCATGAACCGAACGACGAGTGAATTTTCCAAACTGTCGCACACTTGTCCTCGGCAGCATTATGTAAATGGGCCTGATATAGAGATAGAGGGCGCGTGCAATGTGTACGTACGTTAAGATCAATCTCAAACAAAATCAAACGTGTTAACAAACTGTATCCGACATTTAAATTCAACGAGACCCTTCGCAATCATCATCAACGCCATTCGATGTCGGTGTCGGTGGCTCTGCAACACTGTATCATGGTGATATCCTACCGGCCCAAGCAGCTACCGGCTACCGGCTACCACATTGTGTTAGCCGACAGGATGAGTCATTATCAGCATCCACTCAATCATAACGAAAGCGGTCAGATAAAAGGGGTCCTTCCCGTTGTTCGGCCCAGGTGCGGATATCAGTGCTGTTGGTAGTATGCGTTGCGAGGGTGCTCTATAGTGACTTGAAAAAGCATTCGTTTATTTTATTCAGGAAATATTTATTATGGATGATCTATATGTATGTACATCATTGCTCCTGGAAGTCGAAACTTACGAATTTTGTTGATAAAAATACATGTATACTTTCGATTTTTTCATCAGTAATTCGAATATATTCATAAATTTAGTTATTGCTTATTCGAGAATACAAATTAACTTCATTTGATTATTAATTGTATTTGTACTGCGCGTGGAGAGTAGTTATGTGTGCCCTTATAAATATAATATGAAGCCGGAGGACAAGAATCAAGGGCCAGGGACTCGTAACCGGGTCTTCCCGGCCAAGAGCGCTGGAGTTACGGTCATTACTTTTTTGGATCGGTACTTTTCTCTAGTGCCCTGACTTGGAGACAGTGCAAATGTGTGGTAGACAGTCGGTCTTTATAGTTCAAAACACATTCAAAAGCATAAGATTGCTAATGTCGTTACTGTTCGCGTGACTAACATGTAAGTTACTTTGACCTGGCAGCCAAAGTACTGGTACTCTATGCGTCAAACCGATGTTGGTGATGAAACAAAACATACACTACAACATGATGCATAAATTATGGCCTATTGAAGCCTGTTGAAGCATAATTTGACTACAGCGCCACTAGCGTTCTAGTACTTATGCTTCTACTGTCTTTATAGTGCAAAGGAGGCGCATGGTACACAGTACCGTGTCTGAATAATCTCCTTTGTGGGATAGTGAGAGGCTTTTGCTGGAGATAATGATAAACGTTTTCAGAACCACCATCTGCGTTCAGATGGATACGCGTGGTAGTTAGTACAAGAGAAGGAAACTAGTGCAAATAGAAGAATCGGTTAATCAACCCGCGGCAGTTCGCAAACCGTTTACAATCCAAAAACAAAAAACCGCAAAAACCGTTTACAATCCGGAACGAGTGCGTACGAACAGTAACCCGCTTATATCGTTATTCGTCGCATTTAGCATACCTTTCCGTTCTTGTTTCGTGATCACCGTAGCTATTCCAACCAAAAGCACCTAAGAACCATGGTGAAGGTTGCTGATAGCAATTCCAATCGCTTAGGGAACTCAGGAGGCTGAACGATAGTATTGTAACTGAACGGATGAACTAGAAGAAGATTGTCATGGTTTATGGACCCAAACGGAACTTATGACCCAGTGCAATTCCTTCGTATGCAGAGAGCTAACAAATCGCTGCCTCAGAACCTCTTTTTTACGATTCGAGAAAAGAGGAGTAATTGAAAATACCCATAAGGAGAACCGCGCCTCTCGTGATAGCCTTGCGAGCAAAGGTGTGGAACAGCACTCCTAAGATGGTGAGTACAATATTCCATCCGGTCCAGGATGTTTTCTGAAGGGAAACATTCTCAACTAATAAATAAATAAATAAATAAAATAAATAATAAACTCCCGGGACCAAGTCAAGTTCTAGTTGGAATGTAGAGCCATCGAAGAAGAAGAAAAAGGATAAAGATAAGGGGAACCGAGTAATGCGCTAGTTTAGAATATGAGAAGTTTGAAGTGCCTAGTTTCGTAAGTATTCGGAACGTACTTCTCTTCCACAATTCCTTTATCCAGAAGTTGGTAAATTTGGTGAGATTGTTTAATATGTTTCACTATGATTTGCATATTTGACACTAAATACAAAATGGATTTGAAAAATTCGGCAGTTAACCAATTGTTAACTGTAGCATGAACAGGCAGGGCTTTTTATGCACGACTCATAGGTTCTGAATGCAAACATTCTAAAAATGAGCTATTCGAGTTACAATAAGGCTAAGAGTTTCTATCTCCCGCATCATAGATTCTTACAAGTGTATACCGTCGTCGGGGGTGACAATTGGTCAAATAGGGGTGAGAATGGGTCAGTGGGTCACTGTTTCAACTACTTAGAATGCTTATGGAATATATTTGATGCATCTGAAGGGCAAAAAAACTAAAATATAAGAGACCTTTTTGAATGATTTTGCTCTAGGACCTCCAGAGTGGCGGTCAGAGCGATGACTCATTCCCACCCCCAAGACCCATTGTCACCCCTGATGCCGGTAAATAAAAAGGTTATAATATTCTAATCATAATGTCACTGCTTTATGCGGATTTTAGATTGTGATAACACACACTTTCTCCTCATCTGCTGCCTCGAATCCTAGTGTTATTTACTGCGAGGGTTTCTAAGCCAACTCTCATTTGTTTTGCATTCGTTTATCAGTAGGCTAGCAACACACTTAATTTTTTTCACTTACTTTGCCTGATTGAATCTGACGATGTGCTACGATAAGTAGAGGGTTCAATACAGCAGTTTTTCTTTTTGGTTTCTATCAGTTCATTTGGTGGCGTAGTTATTGTGGGAGCTCTGAATATTTCAAAACTTTTTTTTAACTTTGAATTCCGTCACAGTTCTGTATTTTTGAGAATATGCTTGTAAACATTATCTGGAGAAGCGACGAGAAGAAGAATTTAGTGGAGTAAAATTAAATTATTGGGCGAGCCGGCAATCACGAATTTATAAGTCGTCGTTCTATCCGGATAAAAATCTTGTATGGGAAGAGGCTAAAGATTTTTTTTTGCAATAGGATGAGAATAGACGAACACCGACCCGCTGAAAAACCGTGGCGGGCCTTGTGGCACACTGTCCAATCCTGCCTGCGCTAGTAGGAAGCAAGCCCGTAACCATGTTATGGGTGGGCCTACTTGTCCCTTCGGTGGTGGCAATAAGAAGTCGCCGTGCGGGTAGCTGAATCTTAACCATTGTGCTACTGCCCAGCAGCTGCTGCGGCAGTCGGTCTCTGAGTCAGAGACCGACGTCGCTATTCTTGCAGATCCGTACCGTGTCCCTGCCAATAACGGAAACTGGGTCGCGGACGACTCCAGGATGGCGGCGATCTGCACAACGAGCCGGTTCCCGGTCCAAGAGGTCGTACACACACCTATCGAAGGTGTCGCCATAGCTAAGATCAATGGGGTGTTCTATTGTAGCTGCTATGCCCCACCACGGTGGCCAATAGAGCAATTCACCCGGATGGTCGATAGGCTATGGTCCGACCTTGTAGGTCGGAAGCCGGTTGTCATAGCGGGGGACCTCAATGCTTGGGCGGTGGAGTGGGGAAGCCACTGCACCAATCGGAGAGGTCAAGCTTTGCTAGAGGATCTAGCAAAGTTGGAGGTCGTGTTAGCCAATGACTGCTCAACCAGCACTTTCCGTAGGAATGGGGTGGAGTCGTTCATTGATGTTACGTTCTGTAGCCCCGGCCTAGCCGTGGGACTGAACTGGAGGGTCGATGAGGGCTACACCCACAGCGATCACCTAGCCATCTACTACGTGACCAGCTATGGTGTGCAGCAACCGAGGTTGAGGAATCCCCGTCAGGTCCGTGGGTGGAAGGCCCAAAGCTCCGACAGCGAAGTTTTCACCGTGGCACTGGGACTGGAGGGTAACACCGACAGTTTTACAGGGGACGCACTGAGAACTCACTCTGAGCAGCTAAGGGATGAACGTTGCTTGACATTCAAAGCTGCGAAGTTGGCCCTTAACAAGGCCATCAGTAGCAGTAAGAGGAAGTGTTATGACAACCTATGCCTGAACGCCGATGCTAATCCTTGGGGCGATGCCTACAGGATAGTAATGGTGAAGACCAGAGGGGGCTAGCGCCTCCCGAACGGTCGCCGGAAAGGTTGAATCGCATTATCGAGGTTTCCTTCCCGTCCCATGCCACCAGTCCTTGGCAACCTCCAGCACCGCAGAACGCGAGTGCTGAAGTGGCTGAAGTGACAGCGGTGACGGTGTTCAGAACCCTTGATACGAACAAAGCTCCGAGGCCCGACGGAGTGCCAAACCTCGCTCTGAAGGCAGCGATCATGGCTAACACTGACATGTTCAGGACAGCAATGCAGAGATGCCTCGACGAGCGCAGTTTCCCCGATAGGTGGAAGAGACAGAAGCTGGTGCTGTTGCCGAAGCCCGGGATACCACCAGGAGACCCATCGGCGTACAGACCAATCTGCCTACTGGACACCACAGGGAAATTGCTTGAGAGGATTATCTTCAACAGGCTGACCCCGTAAACCGAAGGTACGAACGGACTGTCAAGCAATCAGTTTGGGTTTCGTAAGGGAAGGTCCAAGGTGGATGCATTTTGGAAAGCTGTTTCCAGAATCGCGTACTCTTATACGAGACCGATGAAGGGGAGGGTAGTGCTTCTATCACCGCAAGAGTCCCTCAGGGATCTATCCTGAGCCCAGAGCTATGGAACACTATGTACGACAGTATTTTAAGACTGAAGTTCCCCCCAGGTGTTAAGATCGTTGGCTTCGCCGACGACATAAGGCTGGAGGTTTACGGAGAGTCGATTGTTGAGGTGGAGCTGACGGCGGCCCACGCGATCGCTATAGTAGAGGAAGGGATGAGCTCAAGGCAGCTGGGGCTAGCTCATCATAAAACGGAGTTGGTTGTTGTTAACAACCGTAAGTCGGTACAGGAGGCAGTGGTTCGCGTGGGCGACTGTGATATCATTTCCAAGCGGGAGGTGAAGCTCCTCGGGGTGTTGATCGACGATAGACTGAACTTCGGCAGTCACGTAGATTACGCATGCAGGAGAGCTTCGACAGCTATTGCGGCATTATCCAGGATGATGTCCAATAGCTCGGGGGTGCGCTCCAGCAGACGCAGGTTATTAGCTGGGGTTGCCGTATATATCCTTAGATACGGCGGCCCAGCTTGGGCCTCGGCGCTTAGCATCGAACGTATCCTGCAGAAGCTGGAGAGTGTACACAGGCTAGTGTGTCTCAGAGTGATAAGTGCCTACGCACGGTATCACGGGATGCAGCTTGTGTGATTGCGTGTATGTTACCCATTGCACTAGTCATACCGGAAGACGAGGAGAGTTTCGACATGCGCGGAACCAGAGGAGCCCGTAAAGCCGTTAGAGTTACCTCGACTATCAAGTGGCAACGGAACTGGGATAACTCTTCTAAGGGTAGGTGGACCCATCGGCTGATACCTAGCGTATCAAGATGGGTTAATAGGAGGCATGGAAAAGTTCACTTCCATCTGACACAGTTCCTGTCAGGCCATGGCTGCTTTAGGTGGTATCTATATAGGTTTGGACATACGGACTCTCCCGTCTGCCTGGACCGCCCAGAGGTCGACGAAACTGCCGAGCACGTACTATTCGTGTCCTCGTTTCGTCGATGTGAGGAGCGGAATGTTTGAGGTGCGCGGGAGGGACACTACCCCAGATATCCAGATCTTATCCAGAGGATGTGTCAAGAGGTTAAAAAGTGAAACGCGGTCTCGGCCGCTACCACTCAGATTGCCAGCATCTTTTGCAGCGCAATTGGCGCGCCGAGCAGCAGTCGGATAGCGCCGACTGGTGGGTAGCTAATCTGGAGGGTGAGGTACCAGCGGGTAGTTAGTCAAGTAGTAGAGGAACTAGTGGGTAGGTAGTTACGAGGTAGAGGAACTAGTTGGTTGCAAGTTGAGATTTGAAGCTAGTGGGTAGCTAGTATATAGGCGTGCGTAGTCGCACGGACCCCTCCCAAAAGTAATGCCGCAAGACTGTTCCGGGGAGACTCAGGGTCTGTGAACAGGGTGGTTTTAGCGGGTCGGCGCAGTAGCTAAACCCCCGTTCGCCGGTAGCCCACCGGTGTCTGGATGCACATTCCCACCCTACTGAAAAAAACAGGAGACCCTGTATGTCCGAGCCTGTGGAGGTACTGCCTGAAGAAGCCATAGCCTGAAAGGAACTGTGTCAGATGGAATTGAACTTCCCCTGGGATCACCCAACTAGATATGTTTAGTGTCAGCTTCGAGGATTTATACCATTTTCGCTGCCTTTCTACTTAGTCATACATAAGGTTCCATAGTAAGACTGAGCCAAAGACGGATCCTTTCTTGAATAGCTTTTCCAGATCCTGTCCAGGTCTAAGGCTAAGCCAGGCTAAGCAGACGTATTGAGAGCGCCATGGCATCCCAACTTACACTTTTAATGCGCTTTTCACGTCAAGTGTCGCTACCGCAAACTATCGAAAACCTCGCTTCTTTCGTTGGATCACTATCTCAGCGGTCTTCATCACTAAGTTAATAGCGTTCAACGTGAGGTTACTTTTACGGAATCCAAACTGATTTCTTGACAGGCCATCCCCACGCTCTGATTAGTACACTTATCATATACCAATCACTGTGATTCATATGCAACCAAATCCAGTCACATTGGAGTTGCTGCAACAAAATTGATCTAAATTGTGCTACTAGGGGCATAATCCTCGCCAACAACTTTCCCGCCGTGTCAATTAGGTATATTAGTCTATGTGCCGAAGGCTCGCCTGGCGGCTTCCCGGCCTTCGGGAGTAGTACCGATGCCTGCCTTGAGAGCGCAGTTTGGTACTCCTTCAAGCTCTGGAGCTTTGTTCGTTGTCAGGGAATTCGTCACCGCGACTAACTCTTCATTCAACAACGGCTGCACCCACATTACCGTCGGCGCAGGAAGCCAGGGACTTGGGACTCGGAACGGGAAGAGTACATCGATAATCCGCGCCAACCGATCCGGAGACCGTTCGGGTGGTGCACCCTTCGTAGATGAGTGTCCGTCCAACATTGCGTTTTCCATCGACCACCTCATTCAAAATGACGTTTGGTTAACTATCTGTAATATGATATTGAATAAATAACAACAATTCTTGAAATCGAAGAGCTAATGTGAATTCGTAAGAGACTTTGAATTTTCAACAAGAAATTGCCTAAATGCATTTTTCACAATTGATTATGATTTAATTTCTAGTAACTTCTGCTATTCTATTTTCTTAAAAAGACACTTATTTGTTTTTAACATTCGATACATTTTAGGATATATTCTGAAACATAGCAAGAACATTATAATAATTTTAATTTTTAAACATCTCAGGTTGAAATGATTTCGTTTTTGTATTTTTATTCTTAGTAATTGTCTTTTGAAATCCAGTAGTCGACGAAAAATAATTCTACTATAAGTTAATTCTTGCAGTTAGTACTTTTTGCCAGTTGACTCCTTATTTCAGGTTGCTGATTTCAACAGTAATTACTTAACTAAAGGAATTATTTGGCCAATTCATATTTAGTTTATTAGACCAGTTTAATTAAATAATCATTCCGGACAAAAGTTATACTTGTTTCAGTTCCTGTTTTCACACAATGCCTCAGAAAAACTCATAATTTAGTAAAGTAATTCAACGCTGATTTTTTTTTTTTTTAATTAATTTTATTTGCTTAATTATCTAATACATGCATTCATCTCTTAGACTAGGTGTTCCGTGTTTTCTTAACACTATCATCCTTATTTGCTATGTTACGCTTTTAGTTATTATTAATACATTTCAATTGCCTCTGCCTCTGAATTTTTTCCTCTGGTTGAATTGAACCATGTAGGAATTACAATGTTTTCAACTTAAACTAAACTTAACCTATTTTATACTAAGGGTACAAGGAGTTAACCCTCAAACTGCCGGGACGAATCTTGACAACTAAAAACAGCTCGTTCTCGGTCAATTTTTAACCAAATTGCAAGCGGTTTCAACTGTGATCAAGGGAATAGTAGTTCCAGCATGTAGATGGGTAAAATGCTCAGGATGACCCTCCTCTTTAAGAGGGGGGAGTTTTGAAGTGTGGCATAAGTCATTTTTTGAGCAAATAATTAGTATTTTGAATTTTTTAACGTCGTAACAGGTGTTTTAGTATAAGTAATTAATGGTCAATGTGAATGGTTGACAACAATGGTCAAATGAACATAAATTGACCTCCGGGTAACCTTCTAATAGGTTCCGGAAACCCGGAATATCCGGTATAAAATGCCAGCATAGAATCACCGAATTTATCGGTCTTCCGACACCTCAAACTTCTCAGAATCTCATAGGTAACTTAGAAAACGCCATAGTTTCTTGGGAGGGTAAACTGGCCATTTGATGGCCACGGAAAAGGTTCCGAAGTCCCGGAATTTCCGGTACAAAAGCCAACATAAAACAACAACACATATTAGGCTTCTGACACCTCAAACTTCTCAGAATATCATGGGTAACTTAGAAAACGTCATAGACTTTCAGTAGGCTAAAACTGGCCATGCGATGGCCTCGGAAAAGGTTCCGGAATCCCGGAATTTCCGGTACAAAAGGCAAAAATAAGACTTCATAACAAATTTGGCTTTTGACATCTCAAACCTCACAGAATATCATAAGTTATCTAGAAAACCCCTTAGTGTGTTGGTAGGGTAAAACTGGCCGTGCGGTGGCCATGGAACACGTTCCGAAACCAGAATTTCCGGTAGAAAATGGCCAACATAAAACTACAAAACAATTCAGGTTTCCGACACCTCAAACTTCACAGAATCTCATGAGTAATCTAGAAAACGGCATAGTTTTTTTGGTAGAGTAAAACTGGCCGCGCGATGGCCATGGAACAGGTTCCGGAAACCCGGAATTTCCGGTACAAAAAGCCAACATAAGACAACAAAACAAATTGGGCTTCCGACACCTCAAACCTCTCAGAATCTTATAAGTAACTTAGAAAACGTCATAGTTTTTTGGTAGGGTAGAACTGGCCATGCGATGGCCACGGAAAAGGTTCCGGAAACCCGGAATTTCCGGTACAAAAGGCAAAAATAAAACTTCATAACAAATTTGGCTTCCGACACCTCAATCCTCTCAGAATCTCAAAAGTTATCTAGAAAACGCCTTAGCTTCTTGGTAGGGTGAAACTGGCCGTGCAGTGGCCATGGAACAGGTTCCAGAAACCCGGAATTTCCGGTAGAAAATGGCTAACATAAAACTACAAACAAATTAGGCTTCCGACACCTCAAACTTCTCAGAATCTCATGAGTAATCTAGAAAACGCCATAGTTTTTTGCAGAGTAAAACTGGCCGTGCGGTGGCCATGGAACAGGTTCCGGAAACCCGGAGTTTCCGGTACAAAAAGCCAACATAAAACAACAAAACAAATTAGGCTTCCGACATCTCAAACCTCTCCGAATCTCATAAGTAACTTAAAAAACGCCATAGTTTTTTAGTACGGTAAAACTGGCCATGCGATGGCCACGGAAAAGGTTCCGGAAACCCGGAATTTCTGGTATAAAGGGCAAACATAAAACTACATAACAAAATTGGCTTCCGACACCTCAAACTTCTCAGAATCTCACGAGTAATCTGGAAAAGGCCTTAGTTTCATGGTGGGGTAAAACTGGCCGTGCGATGGCCATGGAACAGGTTTCGGAAACCCGGAATTTCCGGTACAAAATGGCCAACATAAAACTACACAATAAATTAGGCTTTCGACACCTCAATTAAATTTTCTCTTATATTTGAAACTGCCTGACTTTTTTTTCAATTGACTAATCGCTTGACTGATTATCCCCTCAAATTAAAGTTCTTACTACTGACGCCAAATTATAAATGAACCAATAACGCCAAAAATTCTGGTGCTCGGATTAGATGAATGAATTAACAATTTCAAAGGTAACATATTTTTTCTCAAGGTTTCTTTTACCCCTCAAACTGCCGGGACGAATCTTGACAATTTGAAACAGCTCGTTCTCGGTCAATTTTCAACTAAAAAGCAAGCGGTTGCAACTGTGGTCAAGGGGAATAGTAGTTCCAGAAAGTAGATGGGTAAAATGCTCAGGATGACTCTCCTTCTTTTAGAGGGGAGTTTTGTATCATTTTTAGAGCAAATGTTTAGTATTTTGAAATCATCATCATAACGGATATTTTAGTATAAGTAATTAAGGGCCACGGTATAGATTCCGGAGACCCGAAATTTACGGTACAAAAGGCCAACGTTGAACTACAAAACAAATCAGTCTTCCGATACCTCAAGCTACTCAAAATCTCATGAGTAACTAAGAAAATGCCATAGTTTTCAGCATAGTTTTTTTGTTAGGGTAGAACTGGCTATGGGATGATCACGGAAAATGTTTCGGAATCCCGGAATATCCGGCACGAAAGGCCAACATAAAACTACAATACAAATTAGTCTTCCGACACCTCAAACTTCTCAGAATATCATAAGTAATCCAGAAAACTTCTTAGTTCCTTGGTAGAATAAAACTGGGCCATGTGATGACCACGGAATAGATTCCAAAAGTCCGTATCAAGCAGTACAAAAGGCCATCATAGAACCTCGAGACTAAGCTGTCGTCCGACACTTCAAACTTCAAAGAATCTCATGAGTAATTTTGAAAACGCCATAGTTTCATGATAGGTTTCGGGAACCCGGAATATCTGTAAAAAAAGCCACGTTAGGCTATCGGAATGGGCTTTCCAGAGACTCCGAATCTTGTTCCGTGGCTATAAAATTGCCAGTATTTCTCTAAAAGAACACTTTGGCATTTTTTGGATTACTCTGGTAATTCTCAGAAGTTCAAGGTGTCGGAAGACTGATTTGTACAGATGCTCTATGTAGGTCTTTTCACTGGAAATACTAGATTTGTGGAACCTGTTCTGTGGCCATTGCATGGCCATTTCTACCCTACGAACAATTTACGATTTTGTGAAAAGTTTGAGGGGTCGACAGACTGATTTATTTTGTAGTTCTATGTAACGTTGGATAGATCACTTGTATGTAGTGTCTTACGGAGTAAGACCTACCAAACCGAGCCCTAGCTAAATCCATTTTCCGAGCTAGGGCTATAAGTTGTTTTAGTTAAGGATTACGCTACCAATAGAAGTATCTGAAGTATAACTAACCTAACTTTTCCCTGAAGATGACGGAAATTCTCATTGCAGGACAAATGTTTTAGCTAGAAATGGTTTTGTACATATAGCTAAATCCCAGGTGTGGTGCTCTACTGGTGATATTTTAAAAGCAAGACAAAGAGGTGACTAGGGCTCCAATACTTGGTCAAATAACAGTATTACGGTTCTGTTTTCTCAAGAAAGGATTGAATTCTTATGATAAGGGGCGCACATTCAATGATATTGCTCTCTGTAAAGGGTCCAAATAGACTATCATGATCCTCTTGAGAGAGAAAAAGCAAGAACTATATCGAAACCGTTACTGCATTGCTTACCAGTGGCGTAGCCAGAAAATTGGTCTGGGGGGAGATGCACCTATACATTAAGAATACGGGGAATGCTGCGATAGATCTAATAGCTGGTCAAAGTGGTACATCCGAGACTGATTTATTTTGTAGCTCTACTTTGGTCTTTAGTAACGAGAAAGTAATGTGTAAGGTAAGATAAGGGTTTGGACCTGTTTTATAGTTCTATGTTGGCCTTTTGTACCATGAATTCCAGGCTCCCGGAACCTGTTGCGTGTTCATCACATGCACAGTTTTATCCTACCAAAACAATATGGCGATATCTGGATTACTAATGAGATTCCGAGAAGTTTGAGGTGTCGGAAGCCTAATTTGTTTTGTAGTTTTATGTTGGCCATTTTCTACCGGAAATCCCGGGTTTCCGGAACCTGTTCCATGGCCACCGCACGGCCAGTTTTACCCTAATAAGAAACTAAGGCCTTTTCCAGATTACTCATGAGATTCTGAAAAGTTTGGCTAATTTGTTTTGTAGTTTTATGTTGGTCATTTTTTACCGGAAATTCCGGTTTCCGGAACCGGTTCCATGGCCACCGCACTGCCAGTTTTACCCTACAAAAAAACTAAGGCGTTTTCTAGATTACTCATCAGATTATGAGAAGTTTGAGGTGTTGGAAGCTTAATTTGTTTTGTAGTTTTATGTTGGCCATTTTTTACCGGAAATTCCGGGTTTCCGGAACCTGTTCCATGACCACCACACGGCCAGTTTTACCCTACCAAGAAACTAAGGCCATTTCTAGATTACTTATGAGATTCTAAGAAGTTTGAGGTATCGAAAGACCAATTTGTTTTGTAGTTTCATGTTGGCCATTTTTTACCGGAAATTCCGAGTTTCCGGAGCCTGTTTCATGGCCACCGCACGGCCAGTTTTACCCTAACAAAAAACTAAGGCGTTTTCTAGATTACTCATGAGATTCTGAGAAGTTTGAGGTGTCGGAAGCCTAATTTGTTTTGTAGTTTTATGTTGGCCATTTTTTACCGGAAATTCCGGGTTTCCGGAACGTGTTCCATGGCCACCGCACGGCCAGTTTTACCTTACCAAGAAACTAAAGCCTTTTCCAGATTACTCATGAGATTCTGAGAAGTTTGAGGTGTCGGAAGCCTAATTTGTTTTGTAGTTTTATGTTGGCCATTTTTTACCGGAATTTCCGGGTTTCCAGAACCTGTTCCGTGGCCATCAAATGGCCAGTTTACCCTCCCAAGAAACTATGGCGTTTTCTAAGTTACCTATGAGATTCTGAGAAGTTTGAGGTGTCGGAAGACCGATATATTCGGTGATTCTATGCTGGCCTTTTATACCGGATATTCCGGGTTTCCGGAACCTATTGGAAGGTCACCCGGAGGTCAATTTATGTTTATTTGACCATTGTTGTCAACCATTCACATTGACCATTAATTACTTATACTAAAACACTGTTGCTGTTGCCGAAGCCCGGGATACCACCAGGAGACCCATCGGCGTACAGACCAATCTGCCTACTGGACACCACAGGGAAATTGCTTGAGAGGATTATCTTCAACAGGCTGACCCCGTAAACCGAAGGTACGAACGGACTGTCAAGCAATCAGTTTGGGTTTCGTAAGGGAAGGTCCAAGGTGGATGCATTTTGGAAAGCTGTTTCCAGAATCGCGTACTCTTATACGAGACCGATGAAGGGGAGGGTAGTGCTTCTATCACCGCAAGAGTCCCTCAGGGATCTATCCTGGGCCCAGAGCTATGCAACACTATGTACGACACTATTTTAAGACTGAAGTTCCCCCCAGGTGTTAAGATCGTTGGCTTCGCTGACGACATAAGGCTGGAGGTTTACGGAGAGTCGATTGTTGAGGTGGAACTGACGGCGGCCCACGCGATCGCTATAGTAGAGGAAAGGATGAGCTCAAGGCAGCTGGGGCTAGCTCATCATAAAACGGAGTTGGTTGTTGTTAACAACCGTAAGTCGGTACAGGAGGCAGTGGTTCGCGTGGGCGACTGTGATATCATTTCCAAGCGGGAGGTGAAGCTCCTCGGGGTGTTGATCGACGATAGACTGAACTTCGGCAGTCACGTAGATTACGCATGCAGGAGAGCTTCGACAGCTATTGCGGCATTATCCAGGATGATGTCCAATAGCTCGGGGGTGCGCTCCAGCAGACGCAGGTTATTAGCTGGGGTTGCCGTATATATCCTTAGATACGGCGGCCCAGCTTGGGCCTCGGCGCTTAGCATCGAACGTATCCTGCAGAAGCTGGAGAGTGTACACAGGCTAGTGTGTCTCAGAGTGATAAGTGCCTACGCACGGTATCACGGGATGCAGCTTGTGTGATTGCGTGTATGTTACCCATTGCACTAGTCATACCGGAAGACGAGGAGAGTTTCGACATGCGCGGAACCAGAGGAGCCCGTAAAGCCGTTAGAGTTACCTCGACTATTAAGTGGCAACGGAACTGGGATAACTCTTCTAAGGGTAGGTGGACCCATCGGCTGATACCTAGCGTATCAAGATGGGTTAATAGGAGGCATGGAAAAGTTCACTTCCATCTGACACAGTTCCTGTCAGGCCATGGCTGCTTTAGGTGGTATCTATATAGGTTTGGACATACGGACTCTCCCGTCTGCCTGGACCGCCCAGAGGTCGACGAAACTGCCGAGCACGTACTATTCGTGTCCTCGTTTCGTCGATGTGAGGAGCGGAATGTTTGAGGTGCGCGGGAGGGACACTACCCCAGATATCCAGATCTTATCCAGAGGATGTGTCAAGAGGTTAAAAAGTGAAACGCGGTCTCGGCCGCTACCACTCAGATTGCCAGCATCTTTTGCAGCGCAATTGGCGCGCTGAGCAGCACTCGGATAGTGCCGACTGCTGGGTAGCTAGTCTGGAGGGTGAGGTACCAGCGGGTAGTTAGTCAAGTAGTAGAGGAACTAGTGGGTAACTAGGAACTAGTGGGTAGCATGTTGAGATTTGAAGCTAGTGGGTAGCTAGTATATAGGCGTGCGTAGTCGCACGGACCCCTCCCAAAAGTAATGCCGCAAGACTGTTCCGGGGAGACTCAGGGTCTGTGAACAGGGTGGTTTTAGCGGGTCGGCGCAGTAGCTAAACCCCCGTTCGCCGGTAGCCCACCGGTGTCTGGATGCACATTCCCACCCTACTGAAAAAAACAGGAGACCCTGTATGTCCGAGCCTGTGGAGGTACTGCCTGAAGAAGCCATAGCCTGAAAGGAACTGTGTCAGATGGAATTGAACTTCCCTGGGATCACCCAACTAGATATGTTTAGTGTCAGCTTCGAGGATTTATACCATTTTCGCTGCCTTTCTACTTAGTCATACATAAGGTTCCATAGTAAGACTGGAGCCAAAGACGGATCCTTTCTTGAATAGCTTTTCCAGATCCTGTCCAGGTCTAAGGCTAAGCCAGGCTAAGCAGACGTATTGAGAGCGCCATGGCATCCCAACTTACACTTTTAATGCGCTTTTCACGTCAAGTGTCGCTACCGCAAACTATCGAAAACCTCGCTTCTTTCGTTGGATCACTATCTCAGCGGTCTTCATCACTAAGTTAATAGCGTTCAACGTGAGGTTACTTTTACGGAATCCAAACTGATTTCTTGACAGGCCATCCCCACGCTCTGATTAGTACACTTATCATATACCAATCACTGTGATTCATATGCAACCAAATCCAGTCACATTGGAGTTGCTGCAACAAAATTGATCTAAATTGTGCTACTAGGGGCATAATCCTCGCCAACAACTTTCCCGCCGTGTCAATTAGGTATATTAGTCTATGTGCCGAAGGCTCGCCTGGCGGCTTCCGGCCTTCGGGAGTAGTACCGATGCCTGCCTTGAGAGCGCAGTTTGGTACTCCTTCAAGCTCTGGAGCTTTGTTCGTTGTCAGGAATTCGTCACCGCGACTAACTCTTCATTCAACAACGGCTGCACCCACATTACCGTCGGCGCAGGAAGCCAGGGACTTGGGACTCGGAACGGGAAGAGTACATCGATAATCCGCGCCAACCGATCCGGAGACCGTTCGGGTGGTGCACCCTTCGTAGATGAGTGTCCGTCCAACATTGCGTTTTCCATCGACCACCTCATTCAAAATGACGTTTGGTTAACTATCTGTAATATGATATTGAATAAATAACAACAATTCTTGAAATCGAAGAGCTAATGTGAATTCGTAAGAGACTTTGAATTTTCAACAAGAAATTGCCTAAATGCATTTTTCACAATTGATTATGATTTAATTTCTAGTAACTTCTGCTATTCTATTTTCTTAAAAAGACACTTATTTGTTTTTAACATTCGATACATTTTAGGATATATTCTGAAACATAGCAAGAACATTATAATAATTTTAATTTTTAAACATCTCAGGTTGAAATGATTTCGTTTTTGTATTTTTTATTCTTAGTAATTGTCTTTTGATATCCAGTAGTCTACGAAAAATAATTCTACTATAAGTTAATTCTTGCAGTTAGTACTTTTTGCCAATTGACTCCTTATTTCAGGTTGCTGATTTCAACAGTAATTACTTAACTAAAGGAATTATTTGGCCAATTCATATTTAGTTTATTAGACCAGTTTAATTAAATAATCATTCCGGACAAAAGTTATACTTGTTTCAGTTCCTGTTTTCACACAATGCCTCAGAAAAACTCATAATTTAGTAAAGTAATTCAACGCTGATTTTTTTTTTTTTTTAATTAATTTTATTTGCTTAATTATCTAATACATGCATTCATCTCTTAGACTAGGTGTTCCGTGTTTTCTTAACACTATCATCCTTATTTGCTATGTTACGCTTTTAGTTATTATTAATACATTTCAATTGCCTCTGCCTCTGAATTTTTTCCTCTGGTTGAATTGAACCATGTAGGAATTACAATGTTTTCAACTTAAACTAAACTTAACCTATTTTATACTAAGGGTACAAGGAGTTAACCCTCAAACTGCCGGGACGAATCTTGACAACTAAAAACAGCTCGTTCTCGGTCAATTTTTAACCAAATTGCAAGCGGTTTCAACTGTGATCAAGGGGAATAGTAGTTCCAGCATGTAGATGGGTAAAATGCTCAGGATGACCCTCCCTCTTTAAGAGGGGGGAGTTTTGAAGTGTGGCATAAGTCATTTTTTGAGCAAATAATTAGTATTTTGAATTTTTTAACGTCGTAACAGGTGTTTTAGTATAAGTAATTAATGGTCAATGTGAATGGTTGACAACAATGGTCAAATGAACATAAATTGACCTCCGGGTAACCTTCTAATAGGTTCCGGAAACCCGGAATATCCGGTATAAAATGCCAGCATAGAATCACCGAATTTATCGGTCTTCCGACACCTCAAACTTCTCAGAATCTCATAGGTAACTTAGAAAACGCCATAGTTTCTTGGGAGGGTAAACTGGCCATTTGATGGCCACGGAACAGGTTCCGAAATCCCGGAATTTCCGGTACAAAAAGCCAACATAAAACAACAAAACATATTAGGCTTCTGACACCTCAAACTTCTCAGAATCTCATGGGTAACTTAGAAAACGTCATAGTTTTTCAGTAGGCTAAAACTGGCCATGCGATGGCCTCGGAAAAGGTTCCGGAATCCCGGAATTTCCGGTACAAAAGGCAAAAATAAGACTTCATAACAAATTTGGCTTTTGACATCTCAATCCTCTCAGAATATCATAAGTTATCTAGAAAACACCTTAGTTTGTTGGTAGGGTAAAACTGGCCGTGCGGTGGCCATGGAACACGTTCCGGAAACCCGGAATTTCCCGGTAGAAAATGGCCAACATAAAACTACAAAACAATTCAGGTTTCCGACACCTCAAACTTCACAGAATCTCATGAGTAATCTAGAAAACGGCATAGTTTTTTTTTGGTAGAGTAAAACTGGCCGCGCGATGGCCATGGAACAGGTTCCGAAATCCCGGAATTTCCGGTACAAAAAGCCAACATAAGACAACAAAACAAATTAGGCTTCCGACACCTCAAACCTCTCAGAATCTTATAAGTAACTTAGAAAACGTCATAGTTTTTTGGTAGGGTAGAACTGGCCATGCGATGGCCACGGAAAAGGTTCCGGAAACCCGGAATTTCCGGTACAAAAGGCAAAAATAAAACTTCATAACAAATTTGGCTTCCGACACCTCAATCCTCTCAGAATCTCAAAAGTTATCTAGAAAACGCCTTAGCTTCTTGGTAGGGTGAAACTGGCCGTGCAGTGGCCATGGAACAGGTTCCAGAAACCCGGAATTTCCGGTAGAAAATGGCTAACATAAAACTACAAACAAATTAGGCTTCCGACACCTCAAACTTCTCAGAATCTCATGAGTAATCTAGAAAACGCCATAGTTTTTTGTAGAGTAAAACTGGCCGTGCGGTGGCCATGGAACAGGTTCCGGAAACCCGGAGTTTCCGGTACAAAAAGCCAACATAAAACAACAAAACAAATTAGGCTTCCGACACCTCAAACCTCTCCGAATCTCATAAGTAACTTAGAAAACGCCATAGTTTTTTAGTACGGTAAAACTGGCCTTGCGATGGCCACGGGAAAGATTCCGGAAACCCGGAATTTCTGGTATAAAGGGCAAACATAAAACTACATAACAAAATTGGCTTCCGACACCTCAAACTTCTCAGAATCTCACGAGTAATCTGGAAAAGGCCTTAGTTTCTTGGTAGAGTAAAACTGGCCGTGCGATGGCCATGGAACAGGTTTCGGAAACCCGGAATTTCCGGTACAAAATGGCCAACATAAAACTACACAATAAATTAGGCTTTCGACACCTCAATTAAATTTTCTCTTATATTTGAAACTGCCTGACTTTTTTTTCAATTGACTAATCGCTTGACTGATTATCCCCTCCAATTATTGTTCTTACTACTGACACCAAATTATAAATGAACCAATAACGCCAGAATTCTGGTGCTCGGATTAGATGAATGAATTAACAATTTCAAAGGTAACATAGGTTTCATTTAACCCTCAAACTGCCGGGACGAATCTTGACAACTTGAAACAGCTCCCGATCAATTTTCAACTAAAATGCAAGCGAATGCAGCTGTGGTCAAGGGGAATAGTAGTTCCGGAAAGTAGATGAGTAAATGCTCAGGATGACTCTCCTTTTTTTTAGAGGGGAGTTTTGTGTTATTTTTAGAGCAAATGTTTAGTATTTTGAAATCATCATCATAACGGATGTTTTAGTATAAGTAATTAAGGGCCACGGTATAGATTCCGAAGACCCGAAATTTACGGTACAAAAGGCCAACGTTGAACTACAAAACAAATCAGCCTTCCGAAACCTCAAGCTATTCAAAATCTCATGAGTAACTAAGAAAATGACATAATTTTCGGCATAGTTTTTTTGTCAGGGTAGAACTGGCCATGGGATGACTACCTCGGAAAATGTTTCGGAAACCCGGAATCTCTGGCACGAAAGGCCAACATAAAACTACTATACAAATTAGTCTTTCGACACCTCAAACTTCTCAGAATATCATAAGTAATCCAGAAAACTTCTTAGTTCCTTGGTAGAGTAAAACTGGCCATGTGATGACCACGGAATATATTCCAAAAATCCGTATCAAGCAGTACAAAAGGCCATCATAGAACCTCGGAACTAAGCTGTCGTCCGACACTTCAAACTTCTAAGAATCTCATGAGTAATTTTGAAAACGCCATAGTTTCATGAAAGGTTTCGGGAACCCGGAATATTTGGTAGAAAAAGCCACGTTAGACTATCGGAATGGGCTTTCCAGAGACTCCGAATCTTGTTCCGTGGCTATAAAATTGCCAGTATTTCTCTAAAAGAACACTTTGGTATTTTTTGGATTACTCTGGTAATTCTCAGAAGTTCAAGGTGTCGGAAGACTGATTTGTACAGATGCTCTATGTAGGTCTTTTTCACTGGAAATACTAGATTTGTGGAACCTGTTCTGTGGCCATTGCATGGCCATTTCTACCCTACGAACAATTTACGATTTTGTGAAAAGTTTGAGGGGT
This sequence comes from Armigeres subalbatus, assembly GCF_024139115.2. Taxonomy (NCBI): domain Eukaryota; kingdom Metazoa; phylum Arthropoda; class Insecta; order Diptera; family Culicidae; genus Armigeres; species Armigeres subalbatus. Next base: position 178,845,517 of record NC_085141.1, on the reverse strand, counting down.
CGACAGACTGATTTATTTTGTAGTTCTATGTAACGTTGGATAGATCACTTGTATGTAGTGTCTTACGGAGTAAGACCTACCAAACTCGAGCCCTAGCTAAATCCATTTTCCGAGCTAGGGCTATAAGTTGTTTTAGTTAAGGATTACGCTACCAATAGAAGTATCTGAAGTATAACTAACCTAACTTTTCCCTGAAGATGACGGAAATTCTCATTTGCAGGACAAATGTTTTAGCTAGAAATGGTTTTGTACATATAGCTAAATCCCAGGTGTGGTGCTCTACTGGTGATATTTTAAAAGCAAGACAAAGAGGTGACTAGGGCTCCAATACTTGGTCAAATAACAGTATTACGGTTCTGTTTTCTCAAGAAAGGATTGAATTCTTATGATAAGGGGCGCACATTCAATGATATTGCTCTCTGTAAAGGGTCCAAATAGACTATCATTTTCCTCTTGAGAGAGAAAAAGCAAGAACTATATCGAAACCGATACTGCATTGCTTACCAGTGGCGTAGCCAGAAAATTGGTCTGGGGAGATGCACCTATACATTAAGAATACGGGGAATGCTGCGATAGATCTAATAGCTGGACAAAGTGGTACATCCGAGACTGATTTATTTTGAAGTTCTACTTTGGTCTTTAGTAACGAGAAAGTAATGTGTAAGGTAAGATAAGGGTTTGGACCTGTTTTATAGTTCTATGTTGGCCTTTTGTACCGTGAATTCCGGGCTCCCGGAACCTGTTGCGTGTTTATCACATGCACAGTTTTATCCTACCAAAACAATATGGCGTTATCTAGATTACTATTGAGATTCCGAGAAGTTTGAGGTGTCGGAAGCCTAATTTGTTTTGTAGTTTTATGTTGGCCATTTTCTACCGGAAATCCTGGGTTTCGGAACCTGTTCCATGGCCACCGCACGGCCAGTTTTACCCTAATAAGAAACTAAGGCCTTTTCCAGATTACTCATGAGATTCTGAAAAGTTTGCCTAATTTGTTTTGTAGTTTTATGTTGGCCATTTTTCACCGGAAACTCCGGGTTTCCGGAACCTGTTCCATGGCCATCGCACGGCCACTTACCCTACCAAAAAAAAACTAAGGCGTTTTACAGATTACTCATGAGATTCTGAGAGGTTTGAGGCGTCGGAAGCCAAATTTGTTTTGTAGTTTTATGTTGGCCATTTTTGCCGGAAATTCCGGGTTTCCGGAACCTGTTCCATGACCATCGCACGGCCAGTTTCACCCTACCAAGAAACTAAGGCCATTTCTAGATTACTTATGAGATTCTAAGAAGTTTGAGGTATCGAAAGACCAATTTGTTTTGTAGTTTCATGTTGGCCATTTTTTACCGGAAATTCCGAGTTTCCGGAGCCTGTTTCATGGCCACCGCACGGCCAGTTTTACCCTAACAAAAAACTAAGGCGTTTTCTAGATTACTCATGAGATTCTGAGAAGTTTGAGGTGTCGGAAGCCTAATTTGTTTTGTAGTTTTATGTTGGACTTTTTTACCGGAAATTCCGGGTTTCCGGAACCTGTTCCATGGCCACCGCATGGCCAGTTTTACCTTACCAAGAAACTAAGGCCTTTTACAGATTACCAATGATATTCTAAGAAGTTTGAGTTATCGAAAGGCTTATTTGTTTTGTAGTTTTATGTTGGCCATTTTTTACCGGAATTTCCGGGTTTCCAGAACCTGTTCCGTGGCCATCAAATGGCCAGTTTACCCTCCCAAGAAACTATGGCGTTTTCTAAGTTACCTATGAGATTCTGAGAAGTTTGAGGTGTCGGAAGACCGATATATTCGGTGATTCTATGCTGGCCTTTTATACCGGATATTCCGGGTTTCCGGAACCTATTGGAAGGTCACCCGGAGGTCAATTTATGTTTATTTGACCATTGTTGTCAACCATTCACATTGACCATTAATTACTTATACTAAAACACCTGTTACGACGTTAAAAATTTCAAAATACTAAACATTTGCTCAAAAAATGACTTATGTCACACTTCAAAACTCCCCCTCTTAAAGAGAAAGGGTCATCCTGAGCATTTTACCCATCTGCATGCTGGAACTACTATTCCCCTTGATCACAGTTGAAACCGCTTGCAATTTAGTTAAAAATTGACCGAGAACGAGCTATTTTAAGTTGTCAAGATTCGTCCCGGCAGTTTGAGGGTTAATCGTTGCAATAGAAGATTGCAACGATTTTTGTCTAAAATTAGAAATTATTTTGTTGGACATTTGTTGCAATGTCTCAATATTAGAAATTCTATGAAGTTCATTGGTACTATACCACGGAGGCAACTTCAGAATCATTTTCAAAATTTTATTTTGAATCCTCTGGAGTGCCTTCTTTCTGGTATTGCAGCAACTAGCCCATATTGGCACAGCATACAACATGGCAGGTCTAAAAATTTGTTTGTAAATCAAAAGTTTGTTCTTAAGACAAAGTTTTGATTTTCTGTTTATAAGTGGATATAGGCACTTAATATATTTGTTACATTTGGCTTGAAGGCCTTCAATGTGATTTTTAAAAGTTAATTTTGATCTAGCAGAAGTCCTAAATATTTAGCTTCGCTAGACCAATTAATTGGAACCCCATTCATAGTGACAATATGTCTGCTAGAAGGTTTCAAATAAGAAGCTCTCGGCTTATGTGGGAAAATTATAAGCTGAGTTTTGGAAGCATTCGGGAAATTTTCCATTTTGCAAGTAAGTGGAAAAACTATACAAACTTTTTTGCAATCAACTACAAATGACACGAAGGCTTCGCCCTTTGGCTGAAAGGCCCGTGTCATCTGCAAACAAAGATTTTTGACACCCTGGTGGTAAATCAGGTAAGTCAGAAGTAAATATGTTATACAATATGGGCCCCAGTATGCTGCCTTGGGGGACACCAGCCCTTACAGGTAATCTATCAGATTTAGTATTCTGATAGTTTACCTGCAGCGAGCGATCTGATAAATTATTTTGGATCAGTTTAATGATGTACAGAGGAAAATTAAAATTCATCAATTTTACAATCAAACCTTCATGCCAAACACTGTCAAATGCTTTCTCTATATCAAGAAGAGCAACTCCAGTCGAATATCCTTCAGATTTGTTGAGCCGAATTAAGTTCGTAACTCTTAATAACTGATGAGTGGTTGAATGCCCATGGCGAAAACCAAATTGCTCATCAGCAAAAATAGAATTGTCATTAATATGAACCATCATTCTATTTAAAATAATCTTTTCAAACAGTTTGCTTATTGAAGAAAGCAAACTGATTGGGCGATAACTAGAAGCCTCAGCTGGATTTTGTCCGGCTTCAAAATTGGAACAACTTTGGCGTTTTTCCATTTATCTGGAAAGTATGCCAATTGAAAACATTTGTTAAATAAATTAACCAAAAGGATAAAGAGCTCTCAGGAAGTTTTTTGATAAGTATGTAGAAAATACCATCATCACCCGGGGCTTTCATATTTTTAAATTTTCTAGTAATAGATCTCACTTCATCCAAATTGGTTCCCAACGAAGGGTCAAAAACATTCTCTTGATTGAGAATGTCTTCGAAGCTCCGTGTAACCTGATCCTCAATTGGACTAGTGAGACCTAGACTAAAATTATGGGCACTCTCGAACTGCTGAGCAAGTTTTTGAGCCTTTTCGCCATTTGTTAATAAAATTTTATTTCCCTCTTTTGGCTTTTGAGGTTTTTTAAGATTTTTTGTTAATTTCCAAAAGTGTTTCGAACTGGGATCCAACTTCGAGACATTATTCTCAAAGTTAGTATTTCTCAGAATAGCGAAACGTTTTTTAATTTCATTTTGCAAATCTCGCCAAATAACTTTCAACGCGGGGTCGCGAGTTCTTTGGTATTGCCTTCTTCTCACATTTTTAAGACGGATCAGTAGCTGAAGATCGTCGTCAATAATAATGGAGTTGAATTTAACTTCACATTTCGGAATTGCAATGCCTCTGGCTTCGACAATTAAATTTGTCAAAGATACGAGAGCATTATCAATATCACTTTTGGTATCGAGAGGAATATCAACATCAAAATTCCTATCGATATACGTTTTATATAAATCCCAATCAGCCCTATGATAATTGAAAGTAGAGCTGATTGGATTATAAATGGCTTCTTGTGAGATTTCAAACGTCACAGGAAGGTGATCAGAGTCAAAGTCAGCATGAGTTACCAATTGGCCACACAGCTGACTTGAATCCGTTAAAACTAAATCAATTGTAGAAGGATTTCGACTGGAAGAAAAACAAGTTGGTCCATTGGGATATTGAATAGTATAATATCCCGCAGAACAATCTTCAAATAAAATTTTACCATTGGAATTGCTTTGAGCATTATTCCATGAACGGTGTTTGGCATTGAAGTCACCAATTACGAAGAATTTTGATTTGTTGCGAGTCAGAATTTGAAGATCAGCTTTCAACAAATTCTTTTGCTGCCCATTGCATTGAAAAGGCAAGTAGGCTGCAATGAAGGAAAATTGTCCAAAATTTGTTTCAACAGAAACTCCCAAGGTTTCAAAAACTTTGGTTTCAAACGAAGAAAATAATTTATGTTTGATACGTCTATTAATGACAATGGCGACCCCACCACAGGCGCTGTCAAGACGATCATTTCTGTAGATAAAATAGTTTGGATCTCTTTTAATGGAGAGTCCTGGTTTTAAATACGTTTCAGTTATAATGGCAATATGCACATTATGAACTGAAAGGAAGTTGAATAATTCATCTTCCTTACCCTTTAGAGAGCGGGCATTCCAATTTAGAACTTTCACACAATTATTTGGATCCATTGAAACGGAGTCCGATAACATTTTTTTTGTGTGCTTTATACCAACCTGAACAGCTTCAGGAATGGTATTTGCTTTGAACATTGCATCAATCATGTGATGCAATTGTTCAGTTAAAAAATCAAAATCGGAAGCAGTCATGCTACCTGAATCGGCAACATGACCATTATTTTCCGTTGGGACATGGGTATAAACCTCATTTTGAGAAGAGAAATTTTGTCTACCAGCAGCGATGTTTGCATACGTAGGTACATTCGAAAAATTGGAATTTACTGAAGTGCTTGCTACCCGTTGACGAGCGGCAAAATTTGTTTGTGAATTGTGGTGGGTATGGATTGCTCGACCGGTAACCGGTTTCGAAATTTGAGCGTTTGAAAAATTTCTACCCGTCGAGTCTGGGATCCGATTGGAATTTCCCGTCATCAATTTTGCACGGGAATTCAAAACTTTTTTGCGTGAAGGGCATTCCCAGAAATTGGATTTATGATTGCCCCCACAGTTTGCGCACTTAAATTTATTGGAATCTTCTCTCACAGGACATGCGTCCTTGGCGTGAGAGGTTCCACCACAAATCATGCATTTAGCATCCATGTGACAATGTTTGGTTCCATGACCCCACTTTTGGCACTTACGGCACTGGGTAGGGTTTTGGAAATTTCCCCAGGCCTGCGGAAATGTTCCCATGTAACACGGACATGAGACATAATACAGGCCTTTTCCAAACTTTTCATATTATTTAGTTCACTTTTGTTAAAATGAACTAAATAAAATTCTGAGAAATGCCCTCTGGGAAGTACCAGAATGGGATTTCTTTTCATCTTAATTACTTGGACTGGTGAAAATCCAAGTAATTGAGAAATTTCAATTTTAATCTCATCCAGTGATTTGTCATCACTGGGGAGACCTTTCAAGACGACTTTGAACAATCGCTCAGTTTTGTCGTCGTATGTGAAGAATTTATGGCGCTTCTCAGTTAAATAGTGAAGAAGACGTTTGCGATCGTCAAAGGATCCCGGCAAAACGCGGCAGTCACCCTTCCTAGCAATCTGAAATGAAACCTTGATCCCCTGAAGGTTACTCAAAATCTCATTCCGGAAGCCAGAAAACTCGGCAACAGATACCACAATTGGCGGAATCCTTTGCTTTTTCGCATGAATCGAATCACCTGGGCTAGAGGTAGATTCGATTTGCTCAATTTCATCATTAATCAAATCGAACTGATTGCTCAGTTCGATTGGAGAAGAATTATTTCCGATATTAGAGTTATTAGATTATTTGAAGGAATATCTGAATTCTCCAGCTTCCTTCTATTTTTTCCGCGCTTGGGCAGGACGGTCTTGAAACCTTGTTTCTTTGAAGGAAGTGGAGAATTCAGAGACTCCCCCTTCCTCTTGTTTTTGTTAATACTCATTGCTGAGCGTGGAGACGTGACCTTCTAAGAGGTTTTTTCCCAGAACGGTGTCCCTGCAGGATTACCACCGCTTGTCGGAATTTTACTTCCGCAAACGGGTCCAACGTAAAACGAAGGCACGGGTCCTTGCAAAGATCGTAACGGGATCAGTGGGTACAAATAGCGCTAAGAAGCACCGTTGAAATTAAAATAGCTTCGGGTAGTATTAAAAACTTCCTTCCGCAAAGAGAGAAAGAACCGCACAGCACGAAAGCACGATGCGGTCTGAAAATTCAACGATGATAGCATTCCTTTTTCCCAGCGTAAGCGATTGTTCAAATTTGATCACATATTCGCCAATGAAGGTTTATATTAAAGCACTTGTACAACTTTGTAGCCGTTTTTTAAACCTCGAATCAAATCCAACCATTTAAGAATGTAATCAACAATTTCCTCTGTGACTGGAAGAAGATTGCAGCATTTTGCATATTTATTTTTAGTGTCCCAGATTAGTATTTTGCGACAAACCGTATTCGGAGCGTTTTGAGCATGCAGTCACAAAACATAATTTTGCCTACTTAGTGTGTGCGTGTTTGATTGTATTCCTTTTCGGCAGTAAGTTTCGCTTCGTGCGACCAAAAGATAGGGCGAAAGACACCGCGGGCAACACCCCGCATTGTCATTCACATCGATTACAACTCGATCGCGATCCAACCATACGACTTGATTTTTTGTACGTTATTGGAAATCTGCAGATACTAGCCATGTACTAACACTATGTAAGTCGGTTGTAATGCGCCCGAGTAGTAGACGTTGCGGTCAAAAATATGGGGATGCTGCCCAAATGGTATGATACCCTGATTATACCCTTGTTAGATTCGAAAAAGAAACTGGATCGGTCACATTACTTATCAGAGTGAAACCAGATCCATTCATACATACCTACTAACGTCGTGAAAATCTATGCAGTTTGAAATGGGTCACTTCAGCAACAGTATTTGTTCCTTCAATAGTTACACTAGTTACTTCCTGGTTATCATCCTGCTAACCCTTTGTGATGTCTATTTTACTTTATGTAAGCATAAAAAGCGTGAAAAGTCTGTATACTCCAAACTGACTAGCTATTCTTTAAAAATGTGCTGATTGGGTGACAAAATTACTAACTCAGTCACGGCCAGTTGAACGCAACTAAATATGTTCTGAAGAAATGATGAAAACCATGAATATACTTCTCAGTCGCAATGCCATGGAATTTTTTTTCCAGGCAAACTACGAAGTTGAAATTCCTTATAAAAAGTTCTGATCATTTTTATACAACTTTCTCCCCTTCAAGCTGAGCACACCGGTGAAAACATGCAGCAGAATCGCACAACGAACGATTCTGGCTGCGATATATGCAAAAGCTCACTTACCTTTGAAGTGCTTTGGGCAGCACACAAACTCCACGCCGGAGAAGAGCGAGATTCCGCAGGGCAGCAGCATGGCGAAGCTTCGCATTTGCATGTTTCGGTCCTGGCATGCGGCGGCGCCGGTTTGGTTCCACCTGATGAACGGCCAGCATCGGGACGCATTGTGAATGTGGTCGAATAGGCATCCTTCGGGCACCAGAAGAGCGTCTGACTGGAACGGACCTTCTGGAAGCAGAGGGAAATTCGGAGGGAAAATGGCACTGGATGAGAACAACGACTAACAACCGGTTAGTGGTGGTTGCATAAAAAGATGACCCAAAATCTCCGGATGAGTCGGGAATGGGCATGAGATTAATCTTTCAAAAGCGAGCAGATGACTGTGTGTAAGAGGATTTGTTATCGATTCACCTCTGCGTTGGATCGGTTCGTTTCATATGGTCCCAACTGGGACTTCCACATAAAGGTTTGATACGATTGGATTGGCAAATTTTGGAAGCTACCGAATGGTAAAAGGATATTACTATATTACTGTGGTCAGCAATAAATGTTCAATCAAAACGGACATTTTGTGGTGCTGCTTGGAATGGAAATAGATGGCTGCAGAACTTTTACTGTAGAAGAAATCTATTCAAATGAATGATTCAGAAGACACGTTCACAAAACTTCTTGTTGAACAATATGATATTTGTGTAAATCAGCTCAATGCTTCTCGATACCAAATAGATCTGAGAATGGAATTAATTGATGTTGTTTTGTCAAGTAAAAGAATCTTTTACTTGGCATGTGCTTTGATTTCTCTGTCAAACGACAATATTAAGGACAGTCTGTTGGTATTTAATAATCAAAAAAAATATACATGTCAATTACAATCAATCAGTAATTAGGTGAATGGCGATTGTGTTTACGAATATGTTTACAGTCAATTTGCCTTACTTTTTTGTGCTCGCAAAGGGCTGCTATTGTATCTAATTGATTAACAATTGAGAAATAAACTTTAGTGCTTTACCGAATAAGTAGCAGATCCATTACAACATCAAAAATCCCTAATTCACTTGACCTAACACATCACGTCATATGCTCATGTGGATGATCAAACCATAACGTTGTCTTGGCCTTAATTTTATTGCTGGATTAACCCAAATGTCGGATGTCCACTCTGGGGAGTAACTTTTTCAATTTGGCGACAAAGTATCTACAGACGCATAAAGCAGCGGCTAGAATAATCGAAACTACTCCTTCTGTAGACAAAGCCAACTGCTCCTGTTGGTCTAGATTCAAGGACTAGATAAATTGAATTTAATTTCAGATATGGATGGTCCCGATGCATCCAGCGCTGGCTCCAGCTACAGGAAAAAAATAGCGAAACAGCCATTACGATATCGCCGCTATGATGAAAAAAGAAACTAGTGGTACCCTGGGTGAAGTTTGCTTTGAGTTTCAGGGCTTGTTCGTAAATTGTGTAACGCTATAAAAAGTGGAGGGGTCAGTTGGAGCGTTATGCCTCACATAAATAATAAACATCCCTCATGTATAATGTTTTATTAAAAAGAAGCGTTTAAAAATTGCAAAATTTAGTTTTACGTAATTTTTTGAACACATCTCAATGGCCCGGACTTCACCCGGAGCGCGGTTATAAACATCCTGGAAAACGCTCACAAAGACAGCAGCCATGGCCACTTCGATACACTGCCAGCGCTGCTGGTTGGCACTTACCCAAACATCTGAACGGCTTGATCCACCGCTGAGCACCTTTACACTTGGCTGAGTTTAGTGCACCCTGTCGGCACCAGCCACCGATTTTCTGATAGTGAGACGATTCGACGATATTCGTGATATCTCGACCTGGATAGACCTGCGGAATGGGAGAAGCAGAAACAGAAATAGAACATTATTATTAGGAACACGCTTCGCGAGCAGGTGGGCGGCGATATGGGGGTGGTTGTGTGCGAAAGCAAAGAGAATATCATTAAAAGTTGGTTTAACTTTAGCGACAGGTCCCCACCTCTGGCTTTGAGATAGAACTTTTCTCCTAACGGTTGAAAATAGTACGGTATGCAATCATTGACGTGAAATATTCATTCTTCTCATCACGGAAAATATGAACGAGAAGAGCAGCGATGCCAATTGGTCAGATTTTCGTAACTCAACCAAAAAGAACGTTGTACAATACTTTATACAGTACCCTATCGTAAACTGTGGAATACATTCAATAAACAGCCATGAAAGGAAAGTTTTCAAGCAATGAACAACAATAAGAATTGAATTTGTAAATTTTAGGGCGCTAAACGAAAACAAATTTAGAATAATGGAAGCTTTTCCAACAGCCCTTTTAGTTTTTCTACTAATTATATTGTCGATTATATTTTCTTAGCGGAACGTCGTTTAGGTGAGCAGAAATCCTGTAGAATACAATTTGAGAATATTATAGCGCGGGAGCTTGTCTAAAAAACTCTCCTCAAGGACGAAAACTCTTTCGACGATTAATTATTTTATATTTTAGGCGTCAAAGGATTAATATGTGTCAAAATCTAAAGGTGTTCTAGGTGTCTATTCTAGTCCATTCTAGAATGATAAAAAAACTTTTTTTAATCCTAAAAGCTGGTTACTCAATGAGCAAATGACAGCAACCCCCATGACAGCACTGAATTATCCTATTTTTTATTGTTTTTTTTTCATAAAAGTTTTTTTTTTATAAATTATGTTTTCCTTTTAGTTTTTGCAATTATTTATTACTAACTTTTTTTTAAAATTTTGTATATATTTTAATTGGAAATGTTTGATTTTGCTAAGGAAAATAATGCCTTTTGGATGCAGTTTCTACATTATTGCTATTATCTTCTTGATTTGTGGAAAATGTATGCCCATGAATTTTTTTTTGTAATGAAAGGAAATTTTACATGTAGTATTTTTTTTACCTCTATTTAATTTTTGTTCAATTTTAATTAGGCTCTTGTTTTTCTTAATTTTTTATGTAATGCAATATTTTCCCCATATTTTAAGAACAATATTTAATTTCAAAATTACACATGAAATAATTGAAAATATTTCAAAATAAAAGAATGTCAGCCCGGGCAGAAGCCATAAACAGAATAACAAAACATGATATGGATTTGATTGATATAAGAGATAAAAGAACAGAAAAAAATAAAAAATTGGCACTGAAATATCATTTAAATATCAAGATATGCTATGGATAAGAACAAACTAATGGCACATGATATTGATCACTTCTTAAAAAATAGCATAACTTGATCTTTTCATGATATTTTGGTGCAAAAGTTTGATATTGTCGTCTGATCGTTTATCTCTTATATCAATCAAGTCCATATCTCATTTTGCTATCTTATCAACATTTGATACTATTGAGCTATTTTTGTTCTTGTCTTTTTGTTGTTGTCCAAATTCGAGATCTGCATTAAGCTACCACTTTTTTAAGGATAGAAATAGCCTTTAAGTGCCAGCTGAAAATTAAAATATTTTCTCAGAGAATGTCTGAGCATTAGAATCGTCGTGTTTCCTGCGTTTGAGCTCACAAAAAGTTGAACAACAACAATTTAGGTTACTTGTTACCATCGTGTTTTGTTTGTTCACTAGTTTTGATACAGATGATCGTAGCTGAAATGTCGTTTAATCGACAGCTAGAAGACAGAGAATATTTTCAAAATGGAATCAAATAAAAAACATATTTATAAGGCGTATAAAAATGACTGAATTCATTAGGAAATATCAGTTTCGATCAACAATGATACTCAACTTATTTCCTTGGACGTGGACAGTCGCAGTTGGAATGACCGTGGAAATATTTACCAAGGGGATGTTTCAGGAGGGGATCTTAATGCAAAACACACTTTCTCGATGGATGAGGCCAACAGAACTGAAAATAGCCATTCAATTAAAGCATTCAGAATGCCATTTTTCGTAGATCTAACGTACAGATTCGAGTCACTGGATCCTGCCAAAACTAATCTATCTTCTATTCTATATACATAAAAATGAATTTCTGTCTGTCTGAACCTTATAGACTCAGACACTACTGGACCGATCGGCGTGAAAATTTGTAAGCAGAGGCTTTTGGGACCGGGAAAGGTTCTTAAGATGATTCGAGACACCTCCCCACTTTGGAAAGGGGGGCTCCCATACAAATGAAACACTCTTTTTAACTTGAGATCTAATCAGAGAATAAATCAGGAATTTTAGGCGAAACGAAGTTCGTCTGGTCTGCTAGTATAGGAATAAACAAATAGGCGTTGAAATATTTTTCTTTGATGTCCTAGGTCATCCAAAATGTTCTGGAGTACATCTCCTCGAGTATGCAAATAATTCTTTGGGCTGGTGTGTGGTCTCAAATTAGCCCACCAGCGACGTGAGACGCTTTTGTTTACAAAAGCAGTTTCGCCCTTTTGTAATGTTGATGCCGAAATAATATTCCCAACCAAACCATTTTCGATTTTATAATCGTTTCGGACAATTAATGTATCATTTAGACAAATTAAATTGGGCTAAATGTCTTTTGGCTTAACGTGTTGTTCGGCTATGTGGCAGTCGAACGAATGGCTTTCCGCTGAATGACTTTTGGGCAGAGGCCACAAGGCCAGTAGGTGTTTGGCCGAATTTATAATATGGCCGAAACCCATCAGGCCGAAAACATCTTTTGGCCAAAATGGATATAAGTCCGTAATGTTGTTCGGCCGAACTGGTAATTTGGTTAATAGATACGTTTGGTCAAATAGGTCCATTAACCGAAAATTCCAACCGTTCCATCCGAACGGCGTTTTCGGCCAGATTACTTATTCTGTCCAACGACCATTTCGACCAAATAACCTGTTAGGCAAACGCTTGGGCCTAACTGTTTTCGATCTAATAACCGTTCCTCCGAACAATCAACAAGAGAGTATGGACCGGATGATCGGCGAAGACCACTGCGAAGAAAAGGGACTAGCTGGGGACTGGAAACTCGGGTCGTGAATCTACAAATCTCTCAACTTCATCGGGATCACACGCATTCTTGTCGATGTGCTCAAGGACCGTGCGCTCGGCATCGTAGCGCTGCAGGAGGTTTTTTGGAAGGGATTAATGGCGCGAACGTTTAGAGGTAACCATACCATCTACCAGAACTGCGGCAACACACAAGAGCTGGGAACAGCTTTCATAGTGATGGGCGATATGCAAAGGCGTGTGATCGGGTGGTGGCCGATCAATAATAGAGTGTGCAGATTGAGTATCAAAGGCTGGTTCTTCAACTTCAGCATAATCAACGTCCATAGCCCACACTACGGAAGCACTGATGATGATAAGGACGAATTCCACGCGCAGTTGGAACGTGAGTACGACAGCTGGCCAAGTCACGACGTCAAAATCATCATAGGAGTTTTGAACGCTCAGGTTGGCCAAGGGGAGGAGTTTAGGCCGACTATTGGAAAGTTCAGCGCTCACCGGCTGACGAACGAAAACGGCCTATGACTAATTGATTTCGCTGCCTCCAAGAATATGGCCATTTGCAGCACCAACTTCCAACACAGCCTTCCGTATCGGTACACCTGGAGTTCAGCACTGCAGACAGAATCACAAATCGATCACGTTCTGATTGATGGACGGCACTTCTCCGACATTATCGACGTCAGAACATATCGTGGCGTTAGCATCGACTCTGACCACTATCTGGTGATGGTTCAACTGCGCCCAAAACTATCCGTCATCAACAATGTTCGGTACCGACGACCGCCGCGGTATGACCTAGAGCAACTGAGCAACCTGATGTCGCCACTGCATACAGGCAGCATTTCGAGGCAGCGTTGCCTGAAGAGGGTGAGCTCGATGAGGCCCCCTTTAAGGACTGCTGGAATACAATTAAAGCAGCCATTAACGACGCAGCGGAGAACGACGTCGGGTATATGGGACGAAGTCGACAGAACGATTGGTTCGACGAAGAGTGCATACAGATTCTGGAGGAGAAGGACGTAGCGCGGGTGGTCGCGCTGCAGCAAGGTACCCGGCAGAACGTGGAACGTTAGAGACGGAAGCAGAGACAGCAGACCCGCCATTTTCAGGAGAAGAAACGCCGCCTGGAAGAAGCGGAGTACGAGAAGATAGATCAGCTGTGCCGTTCTCAAGAAACATGCAAGTTCTGTCAGAAGCTCAAGGCATCCCGCAAAGGCTTCGTGCCGCGAGTTGAAATGTGCAGGGATAAGGATGGGAGCATCTTAACGGACGAACGTGTAGTGATCGAAAGGTGGAAGCAGCACTACAAGGATCATTTAAATGGCTCTGAGAGTACAAGCAGTGAAATTCACGGCAGCGGAGGAGATGACTACGTCAGTTCAGCGGACGATGGAAGCCAACTAGCCCCCACCTTAAGGGAAATTAAGGATGCGATCCAACAGCTAAAGGCCAATAAAGCAGCTGGTAAGGATGGTATCAAAGCTGAGCTCATCAAGATGGGCCCGAAAAAGCTGGCCACTTGCCTGCACAAATTGATAGTCAAAATCTGGGAAACTGAACAGCTACCGGAGGTGTGGAAGGAAGGGATTATATGTCCCATTTACAAGAAAGGCGACAAGCTGGATTGTCATAGCAATCAAGCGATCACTATCCCTAATGCCGCCTACAAAGTGATATCCCAGATCATCTTCCGTCGTCTGTCACCATTCGGCTTCGTTGACGGCCGTTCGACAATGGATCAGATCTTTACTGTACGGCAAATCCTTCAAAAATGCCGTGAATACCAGGTCCCAACACACCATCTTTTCATTGATTTCCAGGCGGCATACGACAGTATAGACTGCGTAGAGCTATGGAAAACTATGGACGAGAACAGCTTCCCTGGGAAGCTTACCAGACTGACCAAAGCAACGGAGAATGGTGTGCCAAACTGTGTGAAGATTTCGGGCGAACACTCCAGTTCGTTCGAATAGCACCGGGGACTAAGACAAGGTGATGGACATTCGTGCTTTCGTTGTTCAACATTGCGCTAGAAGGTGTCACGCGGAGAGCCGGGTGTAAAAGCTGGGGTACGATTTTCAACAGATCCAGTCAATTTATTTGTTTTGCGGATGACATGGACATTGTCGGTCGAACATTTGCAAAGGTGACAGAACTGTACACCCGCCTGAAACGGGAAGCAACAAAAGTTGGACTGGTGGTGAATGCGTCGAACACAAACTACATGTCAGTGGGCGGAACCGAGTGCGACAGGGCCCGCCTGAGAAGCAGTGTTACGATAGACGGGGATACCTTCGAGGTGGTCAAGGAATTCGTCTTCCTTGGATCTTTGCTAACGGCTGATAACAATGTTAGTCGTGAAATACGAAGGCGCATCGTCTGTGGAAGTCGGGCCTACTACGGGCTCCAGAATAGACTGATGTCAAAAAAAATGTCACCGCCACACCAAATCTGTCATGTACAAGACCTGTAGTCTTCTACGGATATGAAACATAGACAATGCTCGAGGAGAACTTGCAAGTACTCGGAGTTTTCGAGAAACAGGTGCTTAGGACTATCTTTGGCGGTGTGCAAGAAGACGGTGTGTGGCGGCGAAGAATGAACCACGAGCTTGCCCAGCTCTACGGCGAACCCAGTATCCAGAAGGTAGCTAAAGTCGAAAGGGTACGTTGGGCAGAGCATGTTGCAAGAATGCCGGACAGAGATCTTGCAAAGATGGTGTTCGCTTCAAATCCGGCAGGAGGAGCACAGCGAGCGAGGTGAGCTGACCAGGTGCAAACCAGCTTGGTAAGCGTGGGGCGCGAGGATGGGGAGATGCGGCCTCGTGCCGTGTATTGTGGCGTCAAATTGTTGATTCAGTGTTATCTGTTTAGATGTAAACTAAATAAATGAATGAAAATGAATGATATCATATCTTAGTAGGTCCACTGAGTTAACATAACTTCAATCATTACTAGTTTGTTGACTTCGACTGTAGTTTCAATTCTGGAGGTCTTTTGGCTATGCAGTCTGATGGTTTCAGAACAAACAAAAATCTATGAAGGTCAATTTGATGTATCTTATTTTTTCACGTGACAAAACTATTGTGGCAATAATCAACTCTTTTTTTGTTTTTGCCTTTCTCGTATACAAAGTATACGTAAAGGCTATATGTTCGCTCCAAAAACGAACTTTTGATTGGAGTCCCGGAGACCCATAGTGTTATATACCGATCGACTCAGCTCGACGAATTGAGGTGATGTCTGTGTGTATGTGTGTGTGTATGTGTGTGTGTATGTGTGTGCGCAAAATAATCTCACTCATTTTTCAGGCACTTATCCTTAACCGATTTGCTCGCAACAAGTTGCATTCGACGTAGAATCTTGTCCCATTGTTTCGTATTGAAAATTGGCCCAATCGGACTATGGGCTTCGGAATTATGGCCAAAATATATTTATATATAAGAAAAAATCTCACTCACTTTTTAGGCACTTACTCTAAGCTGATTTTCTCGCAACAAGTTTCATTCGACGTAGAATCTTGCCCAATTATTTCGTATTGAAAATTGGCCCAATCGAACTATGGGTTTCGAAGTTGTGGCCAAAATTCATTTTTGTACATAAGAACACGTACAAAATCCTCACTCATTTTTTAGGTACTTATCTTCAACGGATTTTCTCGCAACAAGTTGCATTCGACGCAGAATCTTGTCCCATTGTTTCCTATTGCAAATTGGCGGAATCGGACTATGGGATTCGGAGTTATGGCCAAAATATATTTTTTATAAGAAAAATTCTCACTCACTTTTTAGGCACTTACTCTAAGCTGATTTTCTCGCAACAAGTTTTATTCGACGTAGAATCTTGCCCAATTGTTTCGTATTGAAAATTGGCCCAATCGGACTATGGGTTTCGAAGTTGTGGCCAAAATTCATTTTTGTACATAAGAACACGTACAAAATTCTCACTCATTTTTCAGGTACTTATCTTTAACGGATTTTCTCGCAACAAGTTGCATTCGACGCAGAATCTTGTCCCATTGTTTCCTATTGAAAATTGGCGGAATCGGACTATGGGATTCGGAGTTATGGCCAAAATATATTTTTATAAGAAAAATTCTCACTCACTTTTTAGGCACTTACTCTTAGCTGATTTACTCGCAACAAGTTTCATTCGACGTAGAATATTGTCCAATTGTTTCGTATTGAAAATTGGCCCAATCGGACTATGGGTTTCGAAGCTATGGCCAAAATTATTTTTGCCTTTCTCGTATACAAAGTATACGTAAAGGCTATATGTTCGCTTCAAAAACGAACTTTTTATAGGAGTCCCGGAGACCCATAGTGTTATATACCGATCGACTCAGCTCGACGAATTGAAGTGATGTCTGTGTGTATGTGTGTGTGTATGTGTGTGTGTATGTGTGTGTGTATGTGTGTGTGTATGTGTGTGTGTATGTGTGTATGTGGGTGCGCAAAATAATCTCACTCATTTTTCAGGCGCTTATCTTTAACGGATTTGCTCGCAACACGTTGCATTCGACGCGGAATCTTGTCCCATTGTTTCCTATTGAAAATTGCCCAGATCGGACTATGGGCTACGGAATTATGGCCAAAATATATTTTTTTACAACAAAAATTCTCACTCACTTTTTTGATACTTACTCTTAGCTGATTCACTCGCAACAAGTTTCATTCAACGCAGAATCATGTCCCATTGTTTCGTATTGAAAATTGGACAGATCGGACTATGGGTTTCGAAGTTATGGCCAAAATCCACTTTTTCACATGAGAAACACGTACAAAATTCTCACTCATTTTTTAGGCACTATAGGCCGAATCGGACTATGGGCTTCGGAGTTATGGCCAAAATATATTTTTTTACAACAAAAATTCTCACTCACTTTTTAGACACTTACTCTTAGCTGATTTACTCGCAACAAGTTTCATTCAACGCAGAATCTTGTCCCATTGTTTCGTATTGAAAATTGGACAGATCGGACTATGGATTTCGAAGTTATGACCAAAATCCAATTTTTCACATGATAAACACGTACAAAATTCTCACTCATTTTTCAGGCACTTATCCTTAACCGTTTTGCTCGCAACAAGTTTCGTTCGACGCGAAATCCTGTCCCTTTGTTTCGTATTGAAAATTGGTCGAATCGAACTATGGGATTCGAAGTAATGGCCAAAATACATTTGTTGACAAGAAAAATTCTCACTCATTTTTTAGGCACTTACTTTTAGCCGATTTGCCTGCAACAAGTTGCATTCAACGCAGAATCTTGTTCCATTGTTTCGTATTGAAAATTAAACAGATATGGCCAAAGTTTATTTTTTTGCTTTTTGCCTTTCTCGTATACAAAGTATACGTAAAGGCTATATGTTCGCTCCAAAAACGAACTTTTGATAGGAGTCCCGGAGACCCATAGTGTTAAATACCGATCGACTCAGATCGACGAATTGAGGTGATGTCTGTGTGTGTATGTGTGTGTGTGTGTATGTGTGTGTGTGTGTATGTGTGTGCGCAAAATAATCTCACTCATTTTTCAGGCACTTATCCTTAACCGATTTGCTCGCAACAAGTTGCATTCGACGCGGAATCTTGTCCCATTGTTTCTTATTGAAAATTGGCCCAATCGGACTATGGGCTTCGATAATATGGCCAAAATATATTTTTTTATAAGAAAAATTTGCACTCACTTTTTAGGCACTTTCTGTAAGCTGATTTACTCGCAACAAGTTTCATTCGACGTAGAATCTTGTCCAATTGCTTCGTATTGAAAATTGGCCCAATCGGACTATGGGTTTCGAAGTTATGGCCAAAATTCATTTTTGCCTTTCTCGTATTCAAAGTATACGTAAAGGCTATATGTTCGCTCCAAAAACGAACTTTTGATAGGAGTCCCGGAGACCCATAGTGTTATATACCGATCGACTCAGCTCGACGAATTGAGGTGATGCCTGCGTGTTTTTTTTACTTCCTAAGCAATGGAGGGGGAATCTGCTCAACAGACATCCTGGGTTGTCCAGGAAGTGCGGGGTTAGGGATCACCTCCAATAGCAAACGAGGGAGGCAGGACTACATCCCCGACCCGCTAAACCGTTTCCATTGCCGCCAAGCCCATAGTCCCTTCGGTACAACCAGAAAGTAATGCTTCAAAGGGGGGCCAGTGCACAACGCACCCTCGAGGTTAGCTTTAGTCCTTGCAGCATCGAACTTCGTGACTCGCTTTTTTAGAAGAACACCATGGTATCGTGCCAGCGCATTACCGGCTTTCCAGGTGGCCTTACCACGCCCTATGTCCTCGGAAGGTGGGAAGAGTCGACTTCGCGCCTGCTTCCCTCTGCACGACTGGTATCAAGAATGATAATGCCACGTGCACCCCAAATTGACCTTTCTGCGATAGGGCCTATTTGCCAGCATACAGAGGGACTTGCCGACGCATTGCCTACGCCTGCCCCAGCCTTGACGAGGACCCCTTTCCGTCCTCGGGCTCGGAACCCGCCCGGTTGACCGACGCCGCGAAAGCGACGATACCATGTTGTTCTTCGCGCGGCCACTTGTTCGATAAAAGGATCGAGTTCGAACACAGAGCATGACCACCGGTATGACCCATGAAACCGACTCCGATCCCTTGGACCACCTCTTATTTACGCCTGAACTAGCCATCCTTGAGTCACGCGCCACCTTCTGTGTAGCTCCGAGACGATTTGGGCGATAGCCGATAAAACGGCGTTCCAGCCAACTTCATCTTTACACATCCTCCGAACTAGGTTATCCGGAGTAGTGTCCAGACCACATGTGGCAAGCATGTGGTCTCGCATTGCGCGAAAACGTGAGCACACGAACAACACGTGTTCCGCCGTTTCCTCTAAACCTGCGCACACCAAACACTCGGGCGAGGCCGAGCAAGCCAGCTGCGTTACCTGCACTTTCATTTTGCAGCACGCCTTAACGCCGGGCACATCGAACCTCCCCTGGGGTGCTTGCTGTGTGTGTATGTGTGTGTGTATGTGTGTGCGCAAAAAAAAACTCACTCATTTTTCAGGCACTGATCTTTAACCGATTTGCTCGCAACAAGTTGCATTCGACGCATTCGAATCTTATCCCATTGTTTCGTATTGAAAATTTGACCAATCGGATTATGGGCTTCGGAATTATGGCCAAAATATATTTTTTCATAAGAAAAATCCTCACTCACTTACTTTTAGCTGATTTACTCGAAACAAGATTCATTCGACGTAGAATCTTGTCCAATTGTTGCGTCTTGAAAATTGGACAGGTCGGACTATGGGTTTCGATGTAATGGCCAAAATTCATTTTTTACATAAGAAACACATACAAAATTCTCACTCATTTTTTCAGACACTTATCTTTAACGGATTTGCTCGCAACAAGTTGCATTCGATGCAGAATACGGTCCCATTGTTTTCTGTTGAAAATTGGCTGGATCGGACTATGGGCTCAGAAGTGATGGCCAAAATACTTTTTTTTCACCAAAAGTGCGTAGAAATTACTCACTCGAAAAAAAAAACGAGAAAGGCACCATCACCGCTAGGTGGATTAATCTGGGTTTTTTTCTTGGGATTCATATGCAAACATTTTTTTTTCCTGAAGGAAACAACGATTCCGATGTCGAAACGTTGGGCTTAATTTTAAAATTTGTCTTAAAACCAAACCCCAACAAAACCAAGTTCGCAGCTACATTTGAATGGAAAATGCTCGACATAAACAACTCCTCAGTCTTTGTGCCTTTAGTAGATACCTTGACATATAACTGAAGATCATTTTGGAGAATCTAGGAGAACCATCTCATATTCATGGAAATAATTATATGCTTATTGAACCGGTTTGGGTGTATACCGATGATGAGGACATTGCAAAAGCCTTGGTTGATCGGGAGATAGATCTTTCCGGCAAAATGATTTTTTTGTATATTCTGAATCCTCGTCCAAAAATACGTATTATGACAAAAAACAAGAATTTCCAACCGTCTAAGACGAATTAATTACTGTCCATTTAATTCCACCAGTTAATTTTCGTTATCTTTGCAGATACGTATTTCGACCACAACTGTGTGGTCGTCTTCAGTGTCTCGTACTTGACTCGACTTAAAGTCGACTGAAGTCGAGTCAAGTACGAGACACTGAAGACGACCATACAGTTGTGGTCGAAATACGTATCCGCAAAGATAACGAAAATTAACTGGTGGAATTAAATGGACAGTACTTAATTCGTCTTAGACGGTTGAATACATTCCACTAAAAGAGCTTTATATATTTTTCCAAGAAATTACAATTGATCATTGATAGCCCAGCCTTTCAACTGAACAGTACTGGCACTTTTAATTGAACCTAAATATCCCCTACCGCCCATTTCAATCAGCTGCTTTTATTTTTAAGAGGAGAGGTCGAACAAATTATGCACTAGCATGTGTCATACTCTGCGCTACCACATTTGATTTTCATCTTTCTCTTCGTAAACAGTTTAAATATTGCACTCCTCAAAACGCTTTACAGTATTCCACATTAGGACAGGTGCTAGAGAGCGTAGACAAAATGATATCGTTGCGCACAGTTTTCATCAAATTCTGTGATCACAAATTCGTATCATGTACATTGTACATGCCAGCGATACGAGCGCGAAATCCTGATGTACGATATATGAGATGGACTAAAATGGGCGTATTATATCGTAAAATGGGCGACAAGTTCTAAGTGATCAAACAGTATCATTAGCGTGCGTAGGACCTCGCGTTTCGTTGGACGCCGTGTTTTCTTCAAAAGTTTCAAAACGATGATGCTGTATGATATTTTAGAACGCCCATTTCACGATATATATACGGGCAGCAGGGACTATGTCCAAGGGCTTGACGATCCCTCCCCAGGCCATCTGCGAGTTGTGGGGCTTGCCTAGGATGTGGTGGGGTTTGACAGTGGGCCCTGTTAAACCTCTATAAAAAGCTGCATGTATCCGCAAGTAGGCCCCACCAAAGCGACCGTGTGCCGCTCAAAGCGCACAAGCCCAAGTCCTGGTGTTAGGTGAGACGCTAAACAGCCCTGACACGACGGCCCTCCGACGAGACAGGAGGTTTGCGCTGGCCCAATAAGCCGCCTAGAAAACCAATCATTACGAACAATATAAGAGATAATGCGACTCGATATAATCGGCAAAGACCTAGGCGACGAATAGAGGATCACGATTGGAAGCTTGGAACATGGAATTGCAAGTCGCTAGGTTTCGCAGGTTGCGACAGGGTGATCTACGATGAATTACATCCCCGCAACTTCGACGTCGTGGCGCTGCAGGAGATTTGCTGGACAGGACAGAAAGTGTGGAAAAGCGGGCATCGAGCGGCTACCTTCTACCAAAGCTGTGGCACCACCAACGAGCTGGGAACCGGCTTCATAGTGCTGGGTAAGATGCGCCAACGCGTGATTGGGTGGCAGCCAATCAACGCAAGGATGTGCAAGCTGAGGATTAAAGGCCGTTTCTTCAACTATAGCATCATCAACGTGCACTGCCCACACGAAGGGAGACCCGACGACGAGAAAGAAGCGTTCTACGCACAGCTGGACCAGACATACGATGGATGCCCACTGCGGGACGTTAAAATCGTCATCGGTGACATGAACGCACAGGTAGGAAGGGAGGAAATGTATAGACCGGTCATCGGACCGGATAGTCTGCACACCGTATCGAATGACAACGGCCAACGATGCATAAACTTCGCAGCCTCCCGCGGAATGGTAGTCCGAAGCACCTTCTTTCCCGCAAAAATATCCACAAGGCCACATGGAGATCACCCTAACCAAGAAACGGAAAACCAAATCGACCACGTTCTAATCGACGGTAAATTCTTCTCCGACATCACGAACGTCCGCACTTACCGCAGTGCGAATATTGAATCCGACCACTACCTCGTTGCAGTATGCCTGCGCTCAAAACTCTCGACGGTGTACAACACGCGTCGAAGTCGGACGCCGCGGCTTAACATTGGGCGGCTAGAAGATGGTAGACTAGCCCAAGAATACGCGCAGCAGCTGGAAGTGGCACTTCCAACGGAAGAGCAGCTAGGCGCAGCGTCTCTTGAAGATGGCTGGAGAGATATTCGATCCGCCATTGGTAGCACCGCAACCGCTGCACTTGGCACGGTGCCCCGGATCAGAGAAACGACTGGTATGACGGCGAATGTGAGCAGTTAGTGGAAGAGAAGAATGCAGCATGGGCGAGATTGCTGCAACACCGCACGAGGGCGAACGAGGCACGATATAAACAGGCGCGGAACAGACAAAACTCGATTTTCCGGAGGAAAAGCGCCAGCAGGAAGATCGAGACCGTGAAGAAACGGAGCAACTGTACCGCGCTAATAACACACGAAAGTTCTATGAGAAGTTAAACCGTTCACGTAAGGGCCACGTGCCACAGCCTGATATGTGTAAGGACATAAACGGGAACCTTCTTACGAACGAGCGTGAGGTGATCCAAAGGTGGCGGCAGCACTACGAAGAACACCTGAATGGCGATGTGGCAGACGAAGATGGCGGTATGGTGATGGACCTGGGAGAACGCGCGCAGGACAGAATTCTACCGGCTCCGGATCTCCAGGAAATCCAGGAGGAGATTGGCCGGCTGAAGAACAACAAAGCCCTGGGGTTGACCAACTACCAGGAGAGCTATTTAAACACGGTGGTGAGGCACTGGCTAGAGCGCTGCACTGGGTCATTACCAAGATTTGGGAGGAGGAAGTTTTGCCGCAGGAGTGGATGGAAGGTGTCGTGTCCCATCTACAAAAGGGCGATAAGCTGGATTGTAGCAACTACCGCGCAATCACATTGCTGAACGCCGCCTACAAGGTACTCTCCCAAATTTTATGCCGTCGACTAGCACCAACTGCAAGGGAGTTCGTGGGGCAGTACCAGGCGGGTTTTATGGGCGAACGCTCCACCACGGACCAGGTGTTCGCCATTCGCCAAGTACTGCAGAAATGCCGCGAATACAACGTGCCCACACATCATCTATTCATCGACTTCAAAGCCGCATATGATACAATCGATCGGGACCAGCTATGGCAGCTAATGCACGAACACGGTTTTCCGGATAAACTGACACGGTTGATCAAAGCGACGATGGATCGGGTGATGTGCGTAGTTCGAGTTTCAGGGCATTCTCGAGTCCCTTCGAAACCCGCAGAGAGTTACGTCAAGGTGATGGTCTTTCGTGTTTTCGATTCAACATCGGGTTGGAATGGGTAAGACGAAGAGCAGGGATTAACACGAGTGATACAATTTTCAATAAGTCCGTCCAGCTATTTGGTTTCGCCGACGACATAGATATTATGGCACGTAACTTTGAGAAGATGGAGGAAGCCTACATCAGACTGAAGAGGGAAGCTAAGCGGATCGGACTAGTCATCAACACGTCGAAGACGAAGTACATGATAGGAAGAGGTTCAAGAGAAGACAATGTGAGCCACCCACCGCGAGTTTGCATCGGTGGTGACGAAATCGAGGTGGTAGAAGAATTTGTGTACTTGGGCTCACTGGTAACTGCCGAAAATGACACCAGCAGAGAAATTCGGAGACGCATAGTGGCTGGAAATCGTACGTACTTTGGACTCCGCAAGACGCTCCGATCAAATAGAGTTCGCCACCGTACCAAACTGACAATCTACAAAACGCTAATTAGACCGGTAGTCCTCTACGGACACGAGACCTGGACGATGCTCGTGGAGGACCAACGCGCACTTGGAGTTTTCGAAAGGAAAGTGCTGCGTACCATCTATGGTGGGGTGCAGATGGCGGACGGTACGTGGAGGAGGCGAATGAACCACGAATTGCATCAGCTGTTGGGAGAACCATCCATCGTTCACACCGCGAAAATCGGACGACTGCGATGGGCCGGGCACGTAGCCAGAATGTCGGACAGTAACCCGGTGAAAATGGTTCTCGACAACGATCCGACGGGCACAAGAAGGCGAGGTGCGCAGCGGGCAAGGTGGATCGATCAGGTGGAAGATGACTTGCGGACCCTCCGTAGACTGCGTGGTTGGCGACGTGTAGCCATGGACCGAGCCGAATGGAGAAGACTCTTATATACCGCACAGGCCACTTCGGCCTTAGTCTGATTAAATAATAAATAAATTTCACGATATATTTGAAGCTTTTTCTTCGTGAAATTTGGATATCTTTAATAGGATGGAATGGCCTAATAATACCCACGACAACCATTTGACAACAGCCAATCAGCTTAAGATTGGTTGGCAACACTCTCATGCCATATCCTACAAATAGATGTCATGGCATCCAATGGGGAAATCTGAGAGCAACTTGCAGTGAAGCTTGCGATGCTTGACGTTGGTGCTTCAAAGAGTGTAGTCTCGGAGATGCTTTGTTGATTAATCCACCTAACGATATCGGTGACTTTCTGTGTATTATAGAAAATAGTATTTTTACCATAACTTTTGAGTCCATTGTCCGGCCCAGCCAATATTTAATATGAAATGATAAGACACGATTCCCATTCTAATGCAACTTGTTGGTTGATAATAGGTGCCAAAAATAGCTAGACTATTTACGCGCTTTTTGTACAAAACATAATATTTTGACCATTATTTCTGAACCCAACGTTTGATCTAGTCAATTTTCTACAGAAAGCAATGAAACTTTCGACTCAATATTGTCCGATCCATCCCATTTTCATTAGGAAACAATGTTAAGGCTCCCCCAGACGTAAGCGATTTCGTCGTCGCAACTTCGCACTTCGTGTCCGAAAGAGACAAAAAGAGAAACGGAATTCCACGGAAAAGCGAGAAGTTTGTGGACATGTTCTAGAGGAAATAATAATTATTGATTCATGGAATTAAGATTAAATATATAACACCCCTATTCCAGTTCTTTCCATTCCAGCTACGATCATGTATCTTCGAATTATCATGTTTTGTATGAGTATAACAGTAATATAATCATTTGAATTCATGAATTTGATTTACAAGTGAAATTATATGAAATTTCAGTATACAAAACATCCCCCTTTTCAATACCATATTATCGAGTCCAAAATTCCGTATAATCGAACCCCGGATAATCGAGTTCGACCTGTATATGCGCCTGAATGTTATTAGCAAAGTATGCAGAATTGTCCATATGCAAAATTAGACAAAACTAAACTCTAGTTAATGAATGCTTAATCTAAATAACTTAATAACTAGTGA
Source organism: Armigeres subalbatus (assembly GCF_024139115.2). NCBI lineage: Eukaryota > Metazoa > Arthropoda > Insecta > Diptera > Culicidae > Armigeres > Armigeres subalbatus. The sequence continues at coordinate 178,819,786 of NC_085141.1, read as the reverse complement.
CTAGAAGTTTCATTCGAAAGTAACGTGGGCTATAGAAATTTCGAGTATTACTTTTTCAAATGAATCACGAAGTTGGAACCATTGATGATCACCCAAAAGTACATTGAAAATGCATAGGCGTTCCCGTGCCCCATTCGTTTGGTTTTCTATGCTATTCCGCAAGTTCCAGGCTACCATGGAGCATCAACTAAGAATTTTACGATCCTCATGTGCTATACTGTCTGGTCCGCTTGGTGCAGCTTCAAGATTCTTTCTTAAATCTTCTTATCATAGCTTTGTTTCCCTTTTAATAAACGTTTGAGATTTTTTATACAACGTTAAAATATTTCAAATTTTTTTAAATCTTTTTATTTTTAGTACAACAAGCTCGGGCTTTTACTCGATAACTTCAACAAATAATATCTGGCATCACTGGACCTGAGAATGCTGAAAGCGTAACTCACCGTCACGTATTGCGAATCGCTATATGATCTCAATGCCTTGGGAAAATTGCTCATTAAATTGCCATTAAACCCTAAGAGCGAGTCTCACTTTGCCATCTACCGCCGTGCTTACGCCCCATGGCCTGTGCAAGCGAACACGGTACGGTGGTCGCCCATTTCGCATGTCCTAGAAATTCACGACAGATACTGGAATTGAATTGATATTGCGAGCACGACGTTTCGAGTCTCTCGAGTTGAGAGTACCTATTATTGCGACCAATAGAATTGGTCCAGATGGGAGGATGCAATCCGTGTATGAGCCATACTCTTCATCTGTCTGAATATATTCTGTGCTTTTATCAGAAATATGCTTCCTACTTCGGGGAAAGTCTCATAATTTTGAAATCGATTGTGTCGCAGGTAACGTGCACGTTAATTATACGAGCGAAAAGAAAAACAGCCACAGCCAATCATCAGGGAAATTTCCATTCCGGTTGAAATACGCAGCACATCACATTTCCGCGCTGGATATGAATAGCAAATTGCACGACACGAATTGAGTTTCTACCATTCGCTTCCTGCTACGCGTAGATCTACCAAAAAGTTTCATTATCCTGACACCGCGCTGTCCTTCACATTTTTCCTCGCAAGTTTTCTCACATTGCCGTGGCTTGACGCCGGCAACATTCGCCATTGTATGCGAGCCAGCAATAACAGCTTTTGGATGACACGCGACTTGTGACAGCAAAATGTCACAATTGTTCTATGCCAGGCAGTGAGCGCCAAAAAATAAACGACTCCCTCCTAGCGCTGCGTGTTAAATAAAAATGGAACTGGTGATTTAACATTCTTCATGGCGAACGACCACCGCGTATGCTTCCCGTTGGTAGCAGCGAAAAATAATCAAGAAAAAGAAATCATTCCCCAAGTCATTCTCGTTTTTTTTCCTGAAACGGTGCGATTCTCGAAGGCTGTTTGCATGAGAAACAGACTTGAATTAAAATTGTGGTCGTAAAGTACAACCAGCGAAGGAGACTCTACGTCAAATAAATTAAGGTGACATTTTTTTATATTACTGCATTAAACCATGATATATTCAAATTATGTATTAGAATTTTAAAATAAAACTGTTTGCCTGTTGTTGTTGTCAAAGAAGAATGCCTTCAAGAAACGTAACGGTAATATTTTGATTTTAAACGCCCAACCAGCGGATTTTAGATTTCCTTACTGTTCCGTATACAAATTTAATAAAAAAAATTGTATAAGAACTAGACCTATGCGCCGATTGAAATTTTATAGGCAGCGGCGTATCGGTGTCACGACGTTGGTGATCGGAGGTGGTGGCGTGGCGGCGTGGCCCAGAGTGGACTTATCTCATGTATAAAAAAATTTCTGAAATATATCTGGTTTTTTTCTTTAAGGAATTTATCCAGGACTAAATGTCGAGATTCCGAAAGTTCCATCGATAGCACAGCTCAACAAGATTTTGTCCTTAACACCAAACTATAGCTCCTCAAGAAATTCTTCCGGAACATCCTCCAGGAATTCCTCCGGAAGTTCCTCCAGAAAATTCTTCCGGCAGGAATTTCACCGGAAGTTTCAGAACAACCTTCAAAGAGATTCTTGTGGATATTCATTCGGTTATTCATACAAGAAGTTTATCCAGATATTCTTACAAAATTTTGAGCTTGAGCTTGATTGACTGCCCGTAGTTGCTACTCCATTATGACCAGATCAGCTATTCTTGCACAGAGAACCAATAGATGTTTGCTTGGGACTAGCACTCATCTTCAATGTACAAGTACTGGTGATCTCATTTATTAGGTCATACTGGCGCCTGCCACGTCAGAACGCAAGTCAATGTAAGGAAGGGTGAGGAAATGATGATGTACTCACTCACCCACTGCAAGCCGAATAAACCTCTGCACTTGCCACGAGATTATACGGAATTTATTGGAATTTTTGGTTTAGGTTCAAGAGGCAGAGGTTCGTCTTGGTTAACGAGCTGCCAATGTGATAGATAGAAGAAAGCAACTGATGGAATTTCTAATTGGATGTACGAAACGAGCTTTTTATTTCATTTCTAATTCTAGCAGCTACTGCTAGTCGAGTTGAAGGTACAGGGATAGAAATGGAAACGATGTAGAAGTTCATTTCCAGTTCTAGCGATTGCTAGAACATGAGAAATATAGAGAAAGATACAAAGTAGGGGAATGGATCGGACCTGGGATTGAACCCACGACCTCCTGCGCATCAGGCAGAAGCAATAGCCATATGACTACCAAGCCCGTTGTTAATATCCAGAAACTCTTACAAAATTTTCCCTGAAAACTCCTTCAGAAGATGCTCCAAGGATCATCCCGTAAATTTTTCTAAAAATAATTTGAAAAATTCTATCGGCAGTTCCCACGGAAACTTATGGAATCCAGAATTCCTTTGATAATTTTTCCCTAAATTTTCACAAAATTTCGTCCAGGTGTTGTCCAAAATATTCTTCCTGGAACTGCTCCTGGAAATATACTTTTTGGAAGAAATGACGATAATTTATTTGTGGGTTTATTCTAGATAGTTCCTGAAAGATTATATGAAGCAAGACTTCCTGAAGAAATTTCCAAAGGAATTCCGGTCCCAGTTCCCTTCATGATTATTTAAAATTAATTCCAGAAGAAATTTGCTATGCAATTTTGAGCGTATTTCTTAAGATATTACCTGGAGGCCTGTTTTATCATGTGTCTGCCCAGTAAGCAGATAGTTCGCGCGTGTCTTAGTAAGAACGCAGAAATTCGCGAAATTGAACATGTTTTGTACAAGATGCAAAACATTTGCAAAATCCGGGTTACTTTGTTCTGCTTTGGACGATTCGAAAGTAAATTAGAGCCAATTTCTTCACCTCCGCTTAGTGCTTAAACCATCGTGTGGATAAGCACCGCTTAAGAGCTAAGCGGAGGTGAAGAAATTTAATGAATAAATTTTTATAAGCACCGTACACACTTAAAATATATCGCAGATTTCTGTGAAATTTCACCGAAATCTCAACAGCAGAACTGTTCGGTCAATAATTTCACAGATTTTCGGTGGTTGACAGTTGAACGAAGGAAAAAATCACAGAAAATTTGGTGAAATAATTAACGAACAATTCTGCTGTTGAGATTTCGGTAAATTAGAGCAAAATTCACCGATATCAGTGAAATGCTTTAAGTGTGTATACAATTATTAACAAACGCTCTATGTTTCTCATGTTTCACATAGGTTACTACAACTCATATGTGACCAGATTCAGTAACAATCAAGTTACTGTAACCTTTTTTGTCTGAGTTTTGCTGCTCAGGCATTAACACAAATTTTCCTTCCAGAAACATTTATGAAGGTAGTATGGGTTCCCTGCATCTTCACTAGTAGATGGTGAATAGGGTGGACCACAATTATATGAAAAAAATCAAAATCATTTTTTCGAAACGTATACTTCTGAAAATAAAGTTTTTTGCTCCCAGAGGCTACTGTTAAAATTTTAGCCAGATCCGTCAAGTCTAAGTGGATGCTCAACGAGCGTGAAGTTTATATGGGAAAAATCGACTAAATATATGAGAAAATGCATACTTTCCACTTTTTTATCTCTAGATGGCGCTGTAGTCATTCAATTCCGCTCATTAGTGACATTTACAATCTTTACATTATTGCAAAGAGGCTCCCGAAAACCGCGAGTGATTTCATGCAAAAAAGAAAAAGTTATAGAATGTAGAGTAAATGGTTTTTCAGCTGGCGGAAAACGCGCCATCCAACTATTTTACGATCGAATCGATCGGACCGATTTGCTTTGATTTACTTCGTTCGCTCGATACTAGTTTTGAAATTGACTGAAATTAACGATATTAGGGCTCACTACTTTCTCCGATCGATTTTGTATGCGAATTTGTTGGATGGAGCGGGGTCAACTTTTTTGATCTAGGTATAACTTTTTTGTCTTTTGACAAAATCACTTGTGGTTTTCATGAGCCTCTTAGTAATAGTGTAAAGATTGTGAATGTCAATCATGAGCGGGGTTCAATGACTACAGCGCCACCTAGATATAAAAAAGTTGAAAATATGCATTTTCCCATATATTTAGTCGATTTTTCCCATTTAAACTTCACGCTCGTTGAGTGGTCCTCCTCAATGGTGAACTTACATTCCTTCCCTTCCTTCCGTGATTGCAAGGACGTGGCCAGATATACAACTACTACTGTATAGGAAAAAGTACTAATCCCAAGTACCAATTTGCGACAATATACAGTAGATTGATGAGCTGATGAGACAAATGCATAGAGAAAACAGAACAGCGCAAAAAAAAAATCCAATTCTATATGCTGATGTCACATTAGAAATTTAGAGCCAGTAAGGACCAATGGTCAAAAGGACAAAAGGTCGAAAGACAGAAAGTCAAAGGGAAAAATGGTCGAAAGGGACAAAAGGTCGAAAGGACAAAACGTCATAAGGTCGAAAGGAACAAAAGATCGAACTTCTAGGATTAGGCTTCAAGAATCCACGATGCCATCAGTGAATTATTCGTTGTATTATTGTATCAACGAATTTCTTTATAGTGTTTCGAGTGACGGAGGTACTAGCGGGTACCGAGTCTTTTAGCAGAAATGACACACAAGTTGTTGTCTGCGATCAGACTCGGTACCCGACTCGGTACTAACTAGTTCCGCATCCTGTGTGTTGCACCCGCAACAGGCTGAGTGCTGGCAATCTGACGATTGCGGCCAGCCCACACCACCGTTCCCTGTCGCCAATCTGACAATTGCGACACCGTTCCCGCACGAAGGCGAGGTTTTGTTTGCTGCTGACGATCAGCCGATCGTTGTATTCCTGTCCCGATACGATAGCAACGGGTTGATTAAAATAGTTTTCTTGGCTGTCCATTGAGAGCAAGTGACTTATGTCGAATTCGTTTTTAAACCTGGGTCAGTGCCAACCCGAACCCTGAATAAAAAAACATTTTCAGTTCCATCTGTCATTGAATATGTTGGTGCGTGTTTGTTTTGATTCGAGACATAGGATCAAGGACATCCAGTGCACTGGCACTGTGCGTGAACTGATTTTTGCGGATAGTGGAATTTACTTTTGGGCGGGTATAAGTATTCAATTATATTCAATAATCTCGTGCACATTTTTATACCAAGAATTCCGTATCCAGCATTTTGCGCACGGTAATGGCTGCCGTTTTTTGACACTTGGCTATCAGAAAAGTGTCAAAACCGGCAAAAACCTATTGAAATTCCAATCACTATTCCTGCAAAAGTTTTTTTTTTCGGAAAACACTCAGAAGCATATAATAAAAATTATCCAGGATTCGCTAATTTTTTTTATCTTCGCCACCCCTCCTGATAAAGGTAGCCTCGGAAAAATTTTCCGCCAGATTTTGGGCCCCGTGCATTTTCAATTTTCAAGAATCTCCCGGAGGAATTGCTCAAGGTACTTCCGGGGGAATTTATGTACGAAACTTGAAGAAGTATCAAAGCTTGTTTCAATTGCCTTAGGGTGAGTCATCAGAGCTGTGCGTGTTCCTCTCGCTTTTCCTGTGTAACATGTAAGGCATCATACTCTTCTCCACGTCGATAACCTTGATTCTATTGATAGTTCTAGTTCTAATTGTGGCATCCTCACCCCTCCACTTATTAATTGCTCCGTGAATCAAACCCTTCGTCTAAATAACAGTTTGCTTATGATAGCACTTGTTAACGTGGCTGATAGTTCGGGTAAATTTGTTCCCTGCCGAGCATTTATAGATTCAGGTTCTCCAGCTCATCTGGTATCCAAATCGTTCGTTGATAAATTGAATTAGCCAACAACTTCAGAAACAGCAGAAATTGTGGGAGCAAACAAAACGAAATTAATGTTGACAAGTAGTGTTAAATTGAAAATGTTTTCACGATATTGTAATTATCAAACTGAGATTGATTGCCTAGTTGCCGATGAGGTTACGGGATCAACTCCATCTGATTCCTTTGACATAAAATCCTGGAAAATTCCGGGCCAACTGGTGGCTCGTCCAGGCAATACTTCAGTGGGAAGGTTGCCGCTGTCGAGGTTAATATTCCGACAGTTCCACCGCTACTCGTCCATGATCGGACAGATAGAAGATGAGAGAAAGTTGAAGAAAGCGTTTCGGGAACTTACAGAATGAGGAAGAGAAGATTGTAGCATGAAAAGCTAAAGAAGTACATGGTGCCCGTCCTCATCAACTTAAACAAAAGCAAATTGATAAAGCCGTATCGAACATGTGGCTGATCTGAGGTTAATTCTCTCCGGTAAACGAAACATACATGATAGCCATTCAAAACAGAGTAATGCCTACAACAAATTGCAGACGGTATGGTTGGCACCAAAATGTTAAAGACATCTGTCGCGTGTGTGTCACCAATCAGTTGTGGTCATTTACATCGTCGATCTACTAAACCGTAACCTGGAGGAAACTCATGGCTGAAAAATCGTCAAGTATCATCCGTTATCCGTTGAGTTGAAGGATTAATGGGGACTGATAAAGGTTCCGAAGATTGTTCCTGTAGTTATATTCATTTAAACCAATAAATCATTTAAAAAACCTAGATTAATCCACCTAGCAGTGATGATGCCTTTCTCGTGCGTTATGAAATATATTTAAAAAACAACTGAGAAAGATCAAAACAGCTCTTTAGGGGAATAAATCACATTCTTTCGATCATTTTGCATTGATTAAAAGCATTACAACCATATTTGTAAAAAAAATCTTTTTTGATTTTTTTCAAAAAGTGTGTCTACAAAATTTGTACACATTCACACATACAGACATCACCTCAGTTCGTCGTGCCAAGTGGATTGGTGTATAACACTAAGGGTCTACGGGCCTTCCATCAAAAGTTTTTTTTTGAGCAATCATATAGCCTTTCGGTACAACTTTGTTGTACAAGAAAGGCAAAAATTGAATACAATTTTTACACTGATGAAGAAAAGACACGTACACCGTGCGCCTCCATTAAGTTACAGAAGAGGAGCAGGTCTGAGAGCCGTTTAGTAATTTTAGATAATAATTTCCCGACCGAGTTCAGTGTAAATTTACCGATGTAAGTAACTAGTTTGATGACAATTTAGTACACATCAACTGACAGATGCCATAGCGAAGAACTTATTGTAAGTCAATGCTGCAGAAGTTTCGCTACGTAGACCAAGCGAACGCAATCAAATACATTTCACATTGTGACCAAAAAATCTTAGTTAAACAGATAAGACGTGCATGAAAGCCGTTCGTGTAGATTGTGGAACAACGTAACGAACGAGAGGGGATAATTTTGGTGATTCATATTTATTATCGGTCCTCGGAAGAGTCATCAACATATTACAACATCATAATGCAAATACAATGACTGTAGTAATTCTATTGCCTTAAGGATCTTCTTCTTCTTCTTATTGGCATTACATCCCCACACTGGGACAAAGCCGCCTCGCAGCTTAGTGTTCATTAAGCACTTCCACAGTTAATAACTGCGAGGTTTCTAAGCCAGGTTACCATTTTTGCATTCGTATATCATGAGGCTAGCACGATGATACATTTATGCCCAGGGAAGTCGAGACAATTTCCAATCCGAAAATTGCCTAGACCGGGACCGGGAATCGAACCCAGCCACCCTCAGCATGGTCTTGCTTTGTAGCCGCGCGTCTTACCGCACGGCTAAGGAGGGCCTTAAGGATAACGCTTGGATAATGTTTCAACCAAAACATGTAGTGCTACCCAAAATCCAACATTTCCCGTATGGCGACCTACATAACATTAATCAATGCATTCTGCTGCCCAACAAAGCGGAAAACACTCCTGTGACCAATTATACCCACGTGAACCGGGCGCAGAGAAATGCTGTTTGCCGGTCCGAAATTCTCCAGTGGTTTCCTGTTTCACTTCAAAGTGAGCACTCAAAAAATTAAAAATAACAAACAGTCAGTGCACAGTACCTGGAACGATCGCAGCAGAAAGCGCTAAACTGAATTAAAAGCCATAAATTTGCTAAAAATCTGATTAATTTATTGCTTTATGATAAACACAATGCCAGCTCCTATTATATTATCACATTTAAAAACCAATTTAATACACCTCGCCTCGGCACCACTGACTGCTGCCGCTGCTTGCTGCATTCGGGGTGGAAAATGAGATCCCGGATTGGCTGCGGGTCTCTGCTGCCGGAGGGGTGCCCCCGGTCTGATACAATGCCCTCGATAAATTGTCGGTGGGCTGCGAAATAACGTGATTCACGAGATACAATCGCGGAGGGTGGCGTGCGAGAAATTGAAATTTTTGGTATTTCAGTCGTTGAGCGCTGGAAACAGTTTCCACTGAAAACCAACAACGTAATATGCGCAACGAACGCGGGCGGGACGTGATTGCTTACTTTATGCCCAACTATGCAAAGCTTTTATTTAATTAGAAAATAGGATTCACTTTGGGGTCTCCAGTAGCCTTGCGAGCAAAGGCGTAGGATTGCCAATCCGGAGATGGCGAGTTCGATTCTTGGTCCGGTCTAGGATGTTTTCGGGTTGGAAACATTCTCGACACCCTGGGCATAGTGTATCCATTGTACTTGCCACACAAGATACATACTCATGCAATGGCGGGCATAGAAAAGCTTTCAATTAATAACTGAGGAAATGCTAATAGAATACTAAGTTGAAAAGCTAGGCCAAGTTCCAGTTGGAATGTAGAGCCATTGAAGAAGAAGAAGAAGAAGAAGGATTCACTTTACAATACTCGTGATTTATAATGCTTTTGAGCAATTAATAACGCTACGAATATATACAAAATATGTTGCCCTGTAACAAAGTGTACATATAGCTGCATTAGTTTGTATTTTTTGAATGACATGAAAAAGTATCGCATGTGGACGCCGGAAAGCATGGCGAACACTACTGAAGTGCACTGTTCATAGGTACGTACTTATACTTCCGTATCCACATTCAGACCGTCGTCGTGTTAGCCGCTAAAGATAGAGAACTCATGCCTAACTAGAACAGAAATTTGTACCTTCCCCGTAGATTGATACAACATACAACAAAGCAAAAATGCTATTGTTGGCATTTTAGGGCAACATACTCGGCCTGATTTCGATGCTACCGCTAGTGTCATTGTGGATGCTAGCCCCGTATTCCCGCAGCACCAGAAGAGTTTATCATTCTTCAATCTTCTATTCGATTTCAATCGACAGGGAATACAGAGAGTATCGGAGAACAGCACACAAAAAATCTCAATCCAGAACCTAGAAGGCATAACAATGAGTTCAGACTAGGACTAGGATTGCCAACAACAACACTCCAGGGGCTGTGTATCTCATCAAAGGAGCTTGTATACAAACCGGCGGCAATCTGGGGTAGTCGGATGGGATTAGGTACGGCGGGAACAAATTAAAATGTTGCAATGTCGGTGTCTGCTTTGAATTTCGATGAAAATTTTGTGTTAGTTTTCCATTCATTTGAGGAATGCAGCCTCAGTACCTACAATCACTGGATTGCCGGCGAACATTTTTGTCATACTGGTAATCTGGAAAACGAATCTTTAGAAATATTTATGGGTTGGAAGAGATATATTTACATGTTTTTCTTCGAAGGCTTGGAATGGCCACTATACACATCCAAATATCTAAGAATGCCGTTATGCTGAACCTTAGGACTATTATAGTTTCGATTCTTCATATTTTGGTTTGTGTGTTCAACCCGTACAAAAATAAACGAAGAATAAATTCTCGTTTTCGTGATTTTTCTCAGCACAACGAAAAAGAACGAATGAAGCTTATTCTTTGTCATGGAAGGAAAATGGTTTCACTGGTTTCACCGAATCATGTAATCTACCGACGTTAGTCAAAAATTGACCATCTACTGGATGAATGGAAGACATACTTTTTTGTTAGTTTTTGTATTTTTTGTACAATGAAGATATTCGAAAATATCAAATCAATCCAAAAACGATGTATCGTAAAACCCTTCTTGAAATACTTTTATCACGTTTTTTACCATTCCACTTTTTATTTCATTCTGCGTTTATTTAAAGGCTCAAGGCATAAGGCATAACGGAGCCGCGATACTTTTGATTTGTGTGTATAATCAATGTACGACTTAGATTCTAATGTTAGTTTTGGGGAGCCGAAAAACTTGCTGATTTTCCTCAATTATTTCAAGATGCCTGTCAGTTCTTTTGGAAGTCAATAATATAATTAAAACCGCCCAAACATTAATTGGTAATTTATATTGGAGAAACGAATGCATGCAAACAATTTTGATGGATATAATGGAAACTCTAGGGGGTCCCGTAGCGTAGTTGGCTACACGCTCGCCTTACAAGCGAATGGTCAAGGGTTCGATTCCCAGCCCCTCCACCCAACCCTCGTCAGTCGCTCCGCAGCCCATATGGTGGCGTTTTGGGGAACGCGCCTCACCGTCACGGCTGCCTGATGACGACTGACAACTTGTTCTTCTCGGAGGCATTCCTCCAACGTTACCCGGATAAATGGCAACCGAACAATGCAACGATCATTGGATGCACGACATGGACAAACGGACACAATGGACTCACGATGAGATGGACTGGCAAGGACAACAATAATGATAATGGAAATCTAAAAATAGATTCTGTGTGGATTCTGTACAGCAGAATACCACAGTAGATCTCGGCACAGTAGCGGTTATGTAACACAGAGTGCCTAATAAATAAAGAAAGGAATAAAAAAATAATGGAAACTATATTCGTTAACTGCTGTTTTGACTTCTCTAATAAACTATTCGCGATACATTGTATAATATCTTACTCTTATAGAGGTTATCAGAAGGTTGCCGTGTATTCATCGGTTTTATTGTAAGATCTTTCTTGAAGACCATTCCTAGAGCGGAATAAAATTTGAAATGTTACTTGGGTAGCCAAATGTAAGAATACAAATTTTTGCACAGCTTCAGTGTACATTCCTCCAAACGCCTCACTTAATCTACAACTTTTTTGGGGCTTAGTCTCCCTTCTGGGATCTCCAGTAGCTTTGCGTAGGCGTAAGCACAGGATTGACAATCCGGAGATGGCGAGTTCGATTCTCGGTCTAGTCTAGGATGTTTTCGGGTTGTACACTTTCTCGACATCCTGGGCATAGTGTATCCATTGTACTTGCCACACAAGATACATACTTATGCAATGGCGGGCATAGAAAAGCTTTCAATTAATAACTGAGGAAATGCTAATATAATACTATGTTGAAAAGCCTTTCGAAGTTCCAGTTGGAATGCAGAGCCATAGAAGCAGAAATCACCCTTCTATCATATACAGTATTGATATTGGGTGATATGAACGCACATGGTGTAGGATGGGGCGAAAAGAATGAAGATTATAGAGCGCCTATTTTCCATAAATTGTGCGACGATTTAAACTTGAATATTTTATGATGCTGGTGAAGTAACTCAAAATGGTCAACAAAACCGTATTGATCTGTATTTATGTTCAAATTCACTATCATTAGACTGAATATACGTGGAAGGTTATCAAAGATCCCCATGGTAGTGGCTATCAACGATCTGAGCCAGTTAATGTTCCTTTTGACCTCACGAGGATAATAGACTGGCAGACGCTTGCATCGGCGTACTATGGGGCGGCTCCATACAAGTAGGTGGTCAAAAATATTTTACACTTATTTGCAATGTTTATGTCTAAAATATGTGTATTACTTGTTACTTGGAATGCAAAATACAGCCCTTTGATTTCCATGGAATATATTATTTTTATCCACGAACGTAAATGTACACAACAGTTGACGTGTACTTTATTGTGGCACAGATCTTCTACTTCTTCTTCTTCTTCTTCATTGGCATTACATCCCCCACTGGGACATTGCCGCCTCGCAGCTGTCTATCATGAGGCTAACAAGATGATACTTTTATGCCCAAGGAAGTCGAGACAATTTCCAATTCAAAAACTGACTAGACCGGCACCGGGAATCGAACCCAGCCACCATCAGCATGGTCTTGCTTTGTAGCCGCGCATCTTACCGCACGGCTAAGGAGGGCCCCCATGGCACAAATCTATAGACTTCAAACTAGACAATTGTGTATTGTTCAGAGTTTTACAGATGTTCTAAGTCACCCAAGGGCCTGCATAGAATACAGGCCTTCCCGACCAGTAGATAGTAACAGATTTATATCAGAACTTGTTATTATGTTACAGCAGTTTTTTTTTATAGCAGCGTTTGATGTAAAACATGTATCATTAGTAGCTAAAATAACAAAAATTGTAACAAAATATCTTCAAGTTTTAACAAAAATATTACTGAATATGTTATTAATTGAACAAAAATTGTGGGCTTCGTGGCCGTGCGGTAGGCGACGTTAACCGTCTAGACGCATGTGCTGTGGAATGTGGTTTCGATTCCCGCCCCGGTAAGGAGAAAAGTTTTCGTAAAGCAAAAAAGTTATCCACTGGTCCACTGGGTGTTATGTGTATGTTCTGTCCGTTGTCTCATGCTAGATGTTAAGTTTTCAGTCTGTGCGACCTCCGGTCGAAGACGATAATTCTGTCTTTTTAAAAAAATATAACTCGATATGTTACATAAAAAGCGGCAAAAAAGGCTTATACTATAACAAATTATGTTATTGAAAAGATTATGATTATCAATAATGTAGGCCGTGCAATTTTTTGACAGTTTGACATGACATTTAGGAAATTCAAATATCCCTTTATTAGTTTCACTCACTTAGGCCGTTACAAATATTTAAAAACAATTATGTCTCCCCCCCTCGGATTTTTTCGCCCAAAAATAATATTTTGAGGGGGCAACAAAATAAAATCGGGCAATTTTGAGGATTTTCAAAACATTCTTTAACAAATCCGAGGAGTATTATGATTTTTATTCATTTTAATATTTATTTTTTATTATCCCCCTCTCGACCTTCCGGAAACCAGTAGGACATATTTTAAATTAAATATTTGTAACGGGGCCCTCCTTAGCCGTGCGGTAAGACACGCGGCTACAAAGCAAGATCATGCTGAGGGTGGCTGGGTTCGATTCCCGGTGCCGGTCTAGTCAGTTTTCGGATTGGAAATTGTCTCGACTTCCCTGGGCATAAAAGTATCATCGTGTTAGCCTCATGATAGACAAATGCAAAAATGATAACTTGGCTTAGAAACCTCGCAGTTAATAACTGTGGAAGTGCTTAATGAACACTAAGCTGCGAGGCGGCTCTGTCCCAGTGTGGTGATGTAATGCCAATAAGAAGAAGAAGAAGATTTGTAACGGCCTTAGTTAAGATTATAAAATCGTTTAGATGGAGTGAAGCTCTGTCCAGTTAGAATCCGGAATAATCTATTGTATTGCAGCGGCACGGAAAGTGACCGCTGTAAGAATTATTTTACAGCGGTCTGTCAACCAAGGCGCCCACTTTCTGTGGTATAAATTTTATGGTGTTTCGTGCAGCGAGTCAAAAATTATTCCAGATGGAAGCCGAAAGGACAGAAAAAAATCTGCTCACCCCGTTGATAATCTTGCTCATCGACGGTGGAACGACGTCAAAAATTCCAAAAATTCTGCATGGCGACGGCACGAGGAGTTGTTCCTGCGAAATGAAGTATAGACAAATTTGCCAAAAAAAAACTGATGATTTGGCGAGAGATACAGCAGCAGAGCAAAGACCAAAGTGTTTGTGACGAATAAGACGATGCACACTTAATTTTTTACCGGGATATTAGCAAAATGGTCAACTTTTACCGAGATTCGCACAGCCGTGCCCCAGCAAACATGTTTTTTGCCGAGATTTCTGTCAAAATTGCTGAAAATCAGTAAATAATGTGCCGAAAATCAGCTGACAAGCATCATTTTTGACGGAATATCAGTTTTTTATTTTGCTGGCGCACGACTGTGCGGATTTCTGCCGAGCTGCAGAAATAAAAACTTACCTTCGTTTTGATGTATTAACTTTATTTGTATGTCAATCCGTTACCTAGATACAGATGTTTTATTATTACGGATTCTAAATGAACATAGCTTTAAAATCAAAGAGCAAAAATGTTTGTTCTGAGTGTAGGACAACACTGGTTGTCGTTGAACGATATTGGGAAATAATTGTTCAATATACATCTAGAACAAAGTTAGTTGCGTACATCTGATAGGCAATGTAGGCAATTACCTTTGATGTTGATTTTTATTGATAAAAATCCGGTTCGCTACAAACGACGGATTCTTATCCATAACGCCTACATTGCAGGACAACGTCTGCCGGGTCGACGCCCATGTGATGTTTTATGCGAATCTTCATTTTAGTTGTTTACGATTTACTCAACCTTACTTATGATTTTCACATGAGGAAATATCATATAAACCCGTCGGAAACTATAACGAATGTAACTGCTGAAGGAATGAATGAAATCCATCAAGCCGTTTTCGAGTTATGCGGATACGAACACAGACCATTTTATTTTTATTATATAGAGATAGAAGGTAGAAGATGCAGGCAATTACCTTTGATGTTGATTTTTGTACCGAATGATTATATTAACGTATGTTATTATGTTGATATAAAGGTATCAGCCTCTGTTATAATTATGTTACGGCTAGAGGGATTTTTGTTATATTTTTTGTCATTTTAACAACTAACCAGCTAAAATTATAACAAATTTTGTTATAATATTCTTCAGAAATGAATAACTTCTCTTGTTATGCATTCCTGGTCGGAATTCACCACCAGAATTCACCACGTGGCGGCCAAATTTTCAAAAATATTATAGCAACTTTCTTTCTGGAGATATGTTTTACTTAGGTGACTATCTGTCGCTTAATTTTCGTTGGGACTAAAAATAAAGGGAGGAGTAGATTTTTGTATGAACGGTACAGTACTAATTATGGGAACAACCAATTATTATGCGATCCCTGTTGAATGTAAGCTCTTGATCTTTTGTTCGAGTTCAAATGTCAAAATCCATTGCGTGAGTGAATTTGATGATCCCCTGCACAGGTCTAGCGACTGAGCGTGCCGGAGCAAAATCACCATAATTATTAGTTTGCTGCTACCGGTGTTTACATTGACTTTGCGAAATAGAGATTAGTGTTCAGTTTTTATTTCAAACAAGTGACTAGGTAATTCGAAAAAGTGAAGTTTGATAAGCATCCCATCAATATGCTTAGGTTGCTTAGATGCAGAAACATGTCTGAAAGTTTGTTTTTATTAGCGCTGTAACAAGAAGTGAAGCGCTGTGATAATCGCGGAGGTATATTAAATTGGCACGAAACTGCTAATCCATCCCAAAGTTTGAGCCAAAGCACATAGGATTCAATGAGAAAATATGTTCATTATGACGGGAAGTCATTTGATAAGCTATGAACAGGTTAGTAATTTGAATATTGAACATTTGTTCGACGCTATTCGAAGCATTCAAATGTTGCTGGGAAAGGGGTGGGGGAGACCCGTTAGCGGACGGGTCCAATACCGACTGCCATCGTGTTACTCTTCCAATTATGATGTCCATTCGTTAAGAGTTAAGATATGTGTAGATTTGCAGCCATAAACAGCTGGATTTGGTTTTAATGCAATCTGGGAAGTTCAAAGAATTGCATAGTTTTGGGATTTTACCAGGCATTGCAATTTATCCCATCATCTTCTGAGCAAAGATATTGTGCCTTGCAACAAAATGACAACTTTCGTGATCATTTTCCAAGGCTCTCATAGATGTGTAAAATTCCATCCGCAGTACAAATAACACGTGCTATCAAAGCATTCATCATCGGAATCCACCACGTGGCGGCCAATTTTACAAAAATATCAAAGCTCGCTTAACTTCTCAAAAGGACCTAAGTAACATTTTTTTTCATGAATTAATTTGAGTACTGCAATCAAAAGCTTACATGTTTTTCTGTTGATTGCGCTATTGCGCTTTTGAAAAGTTAAGCGAGAAAGTAGCTTTTCTTCTGAAGGTATGTTTTTCTTAGGCGACTATCTGGCGCTTATTTTTTGTTGCGACTAAAAATGTGCGGAGGAGTAGATTTTATTATGAGCGGTACAGTACTGATGATATGTTGGAATGTTGATCTTAGTTATTTATCTGCTTAGTAAACAAAGTACAATGTTTGCCATGGAGAAACGCTTTTCCACTGTTTTTGTTGTAGCAACGCCCTCGCAACCTGAACAAACCTTAAACCGCATTGGCTATCAGGATCATCATCGAACTAGTTTATTTGTGGACGCAGTAGCGCCCGTGGCAAGTGCTTTTTTTTCAATATAAACGTCTGTTGTCTTATGAAAATTTCCTCGCGTGATGCGTCTGGTTGGCTAGTCACCGGACAGACAAACAGGGCTATTATATTTATGCTATTATATTATATGCTCAAATGATAATATCTTTCCAGAGTGCTCTTTGATTAGGGATAATATCTTTGCACAACCAAAGATGTTATCCTTTGCTCAGATGATATTGCAATGCCTGGTTTTTACTACCCTTTTTTCCGAATGCTATCCACGCTATGAAAGTTTATGAAACGAGCTTCCAGAAATTTTTAAAAGTGTTGGGCGTTGGACTCGCAGATATTGGCAGTTAAACAATGCACTGATTTTTCAGAAACTGAAAACTGTCTGGTACTGATGCCTATATCTTGAAAACCATATGACTGAGAGCAGGGATGCTAAGAAATCGCTTCTAGCGACAAAGAACAAGAGAGTAACACCCCACTCGAGTAACTTCTGTTCGTTCTGATATGCGACCACCAGTTACTCGCTAAGCGTAACAGAGAGAGAACAAAACGTACGAGAGCAACGTTAATCATGCCATGCGAGCGACTCTCCTACCTCCTAAAGTCGTTTAGTCATAAGTTGTTACAGACAAGATTAATCCTTTGTCGTGGTCTCCAGCGATTCAGCCTTGTTCGCTTAGTTTTATACTTAGGGAGTAAACGTTTGTCGGAGAATGTTACAGTTAGCGAATAAAGGCAATCTCGTCTTGCTCATTTTACGAACAAGTGCGGGTTTGGACGATTAGTACATTTGGGAAATCATATGGAATGTAAGGGTATGCGATAACACATTTTTTCCTGACGAAACGAAACGAAACGAAATTTGAAATGCTATTGTTGGTTCGGAACGAAACGAAACGAAATTCAGATTTATTTCCGATACTTCGAAACGAAACGAAATTGAGGTCCATTTGATTCGAAATTTTTCGAAACGAAACGAAATTTAAAAAAAATTCCGCGGAATTTTTATTGAATAGTTTTTTGCCTTTCTCGTATACTAAGTATACGTAAAGGCTATATGATCGCTCCAAAAACAAACTTTTTATAGAAGGCTCGAAGACCCATAGTGTTATATACCGATCGACTCAGCTCGACGAATTGAGTGTGTGTGTGTATGTGTGTGTGTCTGTGCGCACCCACCCCAAAAAAAATGTCACTCATTTTTCAACTACTTATCCTTAACCGATTTCCTCGCAACAAGCATTCGACGCAGGATACTCTACCATTGTTTCCTATTGAAAATTGGCCAGATCGGACTATGGGCTCAAGAGTAATGGCCAAAATACTGTTTTTATAATTCATGAGAAAGGCACCATCACCGCTAGGTGGATTAATCAGGGTTTTTTTTTTTCATTATAGGGTAGCGGTAGCAATAGTGGAGGTATTAGTAGATCCACAAAAGAAAATATTTTTTTTTAAATTGATAATTATGGAATATCTACAGCTTTAATAACTTAGTCAATAGATAAACTAATAAATTTGCTAACAAAAATGAGATAGATGTCATTTAACATCAACAATTACCAAATATTGCTTGCACCACTAAGGGTACACAGTTCCTATAGTGGCGGTGAAAATTAATTTTGGTTCCATTGGTTTCTTATGAGATTCGCCACTATTGGTACAGTTGCACCACTATACTGCCGCTAACCGCAAGTCGAGCACATCTGTATATGGAGGCCCATATACAGATGTGCTCGACTTGCGGTTAGCGGCAGTATAGGTGCAAGGGAGTCAATTTTGTTAAGGAAAATCATAGTTTTCAATAGTTTTTCAAGCGGAATCTTAAGATAAGTTGCATTTAACAGGATATTTAAAGCACGACGCATCAACTGAAACTATAGTAAAGTGTATAAATATGATAAATCTCATTAAAACCCCACTACCTCCACTATTGGTGCTACCTCCACTAAGGGCACGGCTACCCTATAAATAATGCAAAAAACTAATAAAAAGAATACCAATAAAAGAAAATTAATTTTGTTTAATATTGTTAAAGGAAAATATTGTTACCCAAATTCCATAGGTAGAATCTAGCTTAATTTTACAAAAGGACATAAGTAACAGATCAGTTTTGTACCTGTTTACCATTTTCAAAAGTATGCCTCTTCACCATAAACAACGTAACTTAGATATAAACAGCAGTCTACATTTTTTTAATCAAACACTGTTTGCGTTAGTAGATGAGCTAGTACCTAAGAAACGCAAAAAAGTTTTCAACAATTCTAAGAATCCGGTCTGGTTCACTCGTGAGATAAGAAATCTAAGAAATCGTAAACAAAAAATGCATAAAACATATAGGAAAAATCGAACTTCTGATAATCTGAAACAATATATTGAAATATGCAGGGAGCTTGACGATCAAATATCAGAAGCATACGAAAATTATAAGGGGCTGTCCATATACCACGTGGACAGTTTAGGGGGAGGGGGTGTGTGGCGAATGTCCACGGTTCATACACATTTTTGAAAATTTGTATGAGCAATTGTCCACGCTGGGGGAGGGGGTATCCAAATCTCATCAAAACCTGTCCACGTGGTATATGGACAGCCCCTAATAGGATTTTAGAAAATAATATAAAAAAGGATCCTAAAACCTTCTTTAACTTTGTCAAAGAGAAAAAGAAATCGGATACTTTTCCATCATGCATGAAATTTAAAGAATTGGTTAGCCATGATAGCCAGGAAATTTGCAATTATTTCATGAAGTTTTTCCAAAGCACTTACAAACCTCTTGGTGCTGTTTATGATCGTGATTATTTTCATTATTTACCTGATCAGACAAATGATATTTCAATATCCGGTATTACTGTACATGAAATTGTAACAGCATTAGAAGCATTAGATGCGTCCAAGGGTCCTGGACCCGATGGAATTCCCCCTTTATTACTAAAACAATTAGCTACTTCATTTGTAAAACCATTATTTTGGCTTTTTAATAAATCATTAGCTCATGGAGTATTCCCACATTTATGGAAAAAATCTTATCTTCTTCCAATTTTCAAATCAGGCAAACGCTCAGACGTACAAAATTATCGGGGCATTGCAATTATATCATGTATACCGAAATTGTTTGAATCTATTGTGAACATGAAACTCTTTGAACAGGTTAAGCACTTGATCACAAATCGCCAACATGGTTTCTTTAAAGGCAGATCCACTGCCACTAATCTCTTAGACTTCGTGACATTTTCACTTGCTGCAATGGATAGAGGTAACTCTGTTGAAACTTTGTACACGGATTTCAGTAAGGCTTTCGATAGAGTTGACATCTCTTTATTACTCTTTAAGCTTCAGCGATTAGGTTTTTCGGAATATTTGGTTAGATGGATTGAATCATATCTTAGAGATAGAACACAGTTAGTGCGCTTCCATAATAAATTGTCTTCGCCAATTAAAGTTACTTATGGTGTACCACAAGGAACACACTTAGGTCCATCATTGTTCATTCTTTTGTTAATGATATAACACTCAGATTAACAAGGCTTAAGGTAATTCTTTATGCCGCTGACATGAAATTGTACATGGAAATTTGTGATGATGCTGACTTAGCCGTATTTCAACAAGAAATTGACGATTTTTATAACTGGTGCTCAAAAACCTTCTCGATATAAACGTGAAAAATGTAGCATAATTTCATTTACTAGAAAGCAGATATTACAAAAACATTACCTGTAAGCTAGGCCAGGAACGAATTATACGATGCACAAAAGTGAGAGACTTAGGGTTATTAGTAGACTCCAAGTTGACCTTTGTAGAACATTATAACGTCATTATTCATAAAGCACATAACATGCTTGGATTCATTAAACGTTTCAATTATCATTTCAATGACCCTTACACGATAAAACACTCTATGTGTCCTACGTCAGATCAATATTAGAATACTGTAGCATTGTCTGGTCACCCTATCAAGAAGTCCACTCAAATCGAATCGAATCAGTACAAAAACAGTTTTTGCTTTTTGCTCTTAGAAAGTTAGGTTGGTCAACCCTACCGCTTCCGTCATATGAATCTCGGTGCCTACTAATTAATATCGAAACACTTAAGAAAAGAAGAGAAGTTGGTTGTGTAACATTCGTTAATGGTTTAATCTCACATCAGATAAAAGCAGAAAGCCTTCTGTCAGGCTTGAACTTTTATGCACCTACGCGTACCTTGAGAAATTGTGACTTATTTCAACTAAATCTGCAACGCACATCCTATGCTAAAAATGGACCGCTCAACTCTATGATGAACATATATAATAAATATTGTGAGGTCATCGACATATCAATGTCTAACACGCTAGTGAGGAAAACAATGAATAGTATTGCATAATAGTTGTCTAGTGATTAAAACAGATAGTGTTTAAGTGAAACAATGTGTTTGTAGTCTACAATGCTTGACGAAATAAATAAATAAAATAAACGTAAAAATATTCATCGCTTAATATTTCCAACAGGCCCCAGTAAAAATAAATTAAAGCTGATTTTTTAACTGCAATCAACAGATTTCATATTTATTGGATCTGTCCATCATTTTGAAAAGTATTACAGATTCAAAGTGCCACCCTTCCTTTTCAGTTGTTGAATAAAGTCTCCAGGCAAATTTTCAACCAAATTCATGAAGATTTATTGAATCTGTGAGACTTTTCAAACAGCTGTTGGTTGCAGTAGTACACACTTAATTTTTTTTACCGGGATATCAGCAAAATGGTCAACTTTTACCGAGATTCGCCCAGCCGTGCCCCAGCAAACATGTTTTTTGCCGAGATTTCTGTCAAAATTGCTGGAAATCAGCAAATAATTTGCGGATTTTTACCGAGCTGCAGAAATAAAAACTAAGTGTGTAAACTCGACTTTTTCTAAATTTTTACTGAGGTTTGATGGAAATATTAAGCGAGCATTTTTTTTTTGGTTATGGTGAGGGGCATTTTTAATCGTGACCGCTAGACGAAAGCCTTTTTCGTTTAATCACTTCACCTCTCACTCACTTTTTGTGAGAACGATTAGAAAAATTCTATGGTGCGCTGATGGGAGTCGGACCTTAACAATAATAGCTATGATATGCTCTTACTCTAGCAACACCATTAAGCTATCTGCATGTAGGCATGAGGTTACAAATGTCCCGGATTATGAGGGACAGTTCCGGATTCAGCCTACTTGCCTCACATTGCCTGGTGCTCCGGAAAACTTTCTCCATTCCATGATGAATCTGTAAAGCCTGGAAATTCAAACCATTGGAAATAGAATGTAAAGAAACTATAACAGATCTGAATATTTAAGAGAATATAGGGAACTTGAGCCTACTGAAGTTGAGGGTCTTGAGGGTCTACTGAAGTTATAGGATAAAGGTAATTTTGAGTATCCAAACAATTTTTGCAATATTAAAAATACACAATCAGTTTTTATTTCTGCAGCTCAGCATAATAAACAACAGACTTCCGTAAAAAATACGGTTATTTGCTGATTTCCAATAAACACTTTGCTGTGTTTTAGCAATAAAAAATAGGCATACGTGTTTGCTGAAAGCTAGGACATGATATGACAATTCAATCGTGTCTGCCTTGTTACTATTCAGTCGGTAGCTCTGATGAGGTGGTCGCCAGTGTAACCAAATTAATTTGGTACAGAACCTTCCATACAATATGCTTCAAAGAACAATGTATAAGCCTTTAGCTATTAAATGTAAACTAATTTTATGCCATCAAACTAGAACGCAGACATTAGCGTTTATTGCTAAATATTAGGGAGAGTGCTAGTAATGGACCCCGTGCGCATAATGGACCCCCTGAACAAAAACCAAAAGTTAACGCTGGAATCAACGATTTCCTGCAAATTTCCATTGGATAAAGGTGCTTCACATATCATGGTAGTTGTTTTTGGCGTGCCAATGAAATAAGTCTAAAAATTGTATTTGTAAGAGTTTTTTTCCATCAAATTTTCACGGTAGGTAATCATCCAATCTATATACATAAAAATGAATTTCTGTCTGTCTGAACCTTATAGATTTCGAAACTACTGAACGCATCGGCGTTAAAATTGGTATGCAGAGGTTTTTGGGGCCGGGGAAGGTTCCTAAGATGGTTCGAGATCCTCCCTCCTTTGGAAAGGGGGACTCCCATACAAATGAAACATCAATTTCTTCATAACTCAAGAATTATTCAGAAAATAAATCAATTTTAGGCGAAACGAAGTTCGTCGGGTCTTCTCCTTCTTCTTCTTATTGGCATTACATCCCCACACTGGGACAGAGCCGCCTCGCAGCTTAGTGTTCATTAAGCACTTCCACAGTTATTAACTGCGAGGTTTCTAAGCCAGGTTCCCATTTTTGCATTCGTATATCATGAGGCTAACACGATGATACTTTTATGCCCAGGGAAGTCGAGACAATTTCCAATCCGAAAATTGCCTAGAACGGCACCGGGAATCGAACCCAGCCACCCTCAGCATGGTCTTGCTTTGTAACCGCGCGTCTTACCGCACGGCTAAGGAGGGCCCCGTCGGGTCTGCTAGTGTTGAATAAGCATAATGATTATAAAAAATTGCTCCGCATTTTCAACCCATCGGGGCAAATAGAAATGCGTGGTGCGGGGCAAGTTGAAACAACGGTTCAAAACGTCACCCTCGCAATTTAAAATGAAATTGGTCTTATTTTGAGATTCTTAATCTACTTTTCCTCGTAGTGAGCACTGGCTTTCAAAAAAATAAAACAGAGCATGTAATCATTTTGCTAACTCCACCTTTCACTTCCCTAGTCCCCTATTTCTTCAATCGAATGGTTTATGAGATATATGCTGGTTAATTAATTTGAATTTACGAAGAAGCCACAAACGAATTGATCAAGCGCACAATTCAAGCGAACCAAATAATTAATCATCCTGAAAAGTAATCCGAGTAAATATCAAGATGGACAATACAAGAAGGATTTGATTTTCAAAATTCTAGAACAAAGCCTACTATTTTATCACTTTTCCTTAACAGGAGACAATTTTGAGCTAACGTCTGAAAGATATTAAAAATCATCAGAAGATTACATCAACATTTACATGGGACTCTTATGAGTGTCCTGGTCACCATACCAACCTTGTGTATCTTGAGTTTCACTGAGTGCTATATTTTGTTTTTGATACGGCAAAATTGGCTAATGTCTGTATATAGCGCAGTGTTTCAACTTGCCCCGATACGTGGGGAAATTGAAACGATGCATATAAAAATATAATTTTAGTATACTAACTATTTATAAGAAAGTTTGGTAAGGTTGCTAATTTTTTATGTATAATCTTTGCCCCGAACTAGCAAATGCCGCAAACGAACTCAAAATTTATCAAAGAATGATTTTTTATAGCACTACAAAGTTTAACTTTGAAAAAACCATTTCAACTTGCCCCATATATTTAATGAAATTTTAAATAGAGTTTGAATGGCTTTATTCAGCGGCGCAGCCAAATTTTTTTACGATATGAAAATTTGAAATATTAAAAATTTATTTCGAAATTCCGCGAAATTCCGTTTAATTTCGTTAAAAGCATGATTTTTCCGTCGAAATTTTTGAAATTAATCGATACGAAACGAAATCAGAAAATCAAATTTCGCCATACTAAAATTCCGCGAAATTCCGCGGAATTTCGTTTCGAATGCCCTAAAACGAAATTTTTCGAAATACCGCATATGCTTAATAGAATGCACTGTATCTTTTGAATGCATGGATCGATTTTAACCAAATTTAAAATACACATTCAATATTTAATGGAACAGAATATGAGAAGAATTTATGGTTATTTGGTGAAAAGGGAAGGACTTTTTTTAGAAAACAAAGAATATTAAATTTAAATTCTGAACACAGGTCGATTTCATACAAACTTGTGAAATATATTCATTGTTTTCTTTTACACGCATAGGTCGATTTCAACTAAATTGGGTATAATTATTCTTTGTTTTATGAAGACGATTATGGATGGGATTAGTGGGTTATTTCGTAATAAAAAGGGTACAGAATTCAGTATGAATTTTGAACGCATTTCACCCAAATTTAAATATCGTGATTTGCAAACGATTATAAAGGAGACGTGTGGGTTAGGTGGCAAGAGTATGGGTGATTTTTTCGAAAACATATAAGTCAATTATATACTTGTGATATTTTTCTATTATTTTTCCGCACAACTTATTTCTAATGGTTTGTATTATTCTTCTTCTACGCAATATACATACTCATACAATGGCGGACAAAGCAAATCTTTCAATTAATAATTGAGAAGCTGTTAGAATACTAAATTGAAAAGCCGACCAAGTTCCAGATGGAATTTCATTGAAGACAAGAAGAAGAAAAAGAAGAAGAAGGATTCATCAGAAAAAAAATTGACGCACAATAAACAATTGCCAAATACACCCATACAATTGAAAACATTTGGATTTCGTGATTCACTCGTAGTACAAATCTATATGAAATAGAACTGAACGGTTATGTGAGTTTCTGAGTCTAAACTGGTATGGAGCTGTACACTAATTACGTAAGCAATTTTTCTGGGTTTTTCAACCCCCCTCCCCCCATGTAAGATTTTTCCCATACATTTTATATATATATATATATATATATATATATATTTTATATATAAGAAAATAGCAGACTCCCCTCTCCCATAAGTGCTTACGTAATTAGTGTACGACCGCTATAATAATGATATAATCAATGCATTTTTAGGGGTGTAACTTTGCTTTTTTTAATCTTTGCCATTTAAATATTTCCATGCTTTTCTTGGTTTTTAGCAAATGTTGTACCGTCAAATTAGGTAAAGGTAATTTGTGCATAAAAATTAAGGCTGAAAATCTTGCCTCGCCCTATTCAGACGGGTAGTACTCAAAGCTCAAGAATAAAAATCGGAAAAAATAAGTGAAAATGATCACTTTTGCCTACTTTTCGGCGATTGTTCAAGCGGAGTGTTAATTAATTGCAATGTTTAAAAACTAGTTTTGAACATATTTTTTTTAGTTATCATATATACACAGTAAACTCAGATTACTGGGGTCGGTAAAATTTTACCGGGTTTTCAAACAGCTGAGCGCTCGGTAATCAACCCGGTAATCTTTTGGTTTACCGAACGCCCAGTTAATAAAAGTTGATCATGAGCTGTGAAAAATTACGGTTAGTCCAGTAATAAATAGACGGGCAGTTCGGTAATTTTATCACTAAATTTGATCCTAAATAACAGGACGTCGGTAAATTTTAATACATTGTTTTTCGGTATAAATGTGTAAATTTTACCGATCAACCAGTTGGATGGAGCGATGATTTACCGGTCTACTCAGTTGTTATGGGTAATTTGGTTTTGTTAAAAGCAGAATATTTCATAAAAAATATATGAAAAGGTAAAATAATTCTTATGTTTCATAAAAATATATGAAAATATTTCTTTTTTCAAACCAAATCACCCACAAAAGTTATTATTGTAGGTATATGTCAATTATTTTGAAATCAATATTCATATTTTCAATTAAAAAAACTGTTTATTTATTTAAAGTAAGGGTTAATGTTTAATTTTCTTACAAACTATTTATGTGTCGTATCAAACTCGAAAAATTGTGGTATCGCAACTGACATTGTGCGAAAGTACAATCGAAAAAACAAAAATCCTGACTTATTTCGCCATTCCGGATGTGCGAATTCACGTGCCGATGTAGCCCCTGCAGTCTGCACATAACCTGGCATGGAGCGCCGGCAGAAAAAACATTGTATTTCAACGTCCGCCATTTTAGTTGTTTGCTTAAAATAACTGCGAAGAAAATATAATTAGTAAAGAATTACTTACGGAACAATTTTTCCACTCCCATCAACGCGAGCATCAACGTCCATCAGGTTACGAACGATGTTTTCCATTTTTGGCCAAAATTTCTGCGAAAGTTCCAATAAACATTACAATTGAACAAAAACCAACGTGCAGACAAGCTGAGACCGACGGTTCGAAAATGGCGGATAGGTTTGCATTGGAAAAATATCTACTGAGACAGTCGGTAAACTATAATGATTTAAACGGACAGTTCGGTAAAGTTCACTGGCTTTATCAGCAATTTTTTACCGATTTTGTTTCTGCTACCGACGAAAACATAAATTACCGAAAAAAACAGTATTTTTCATTACGGTATACAGTATTATAAATTAAATTTACTGGGTTATTTGTAAAATAGTGTTTTTTTTGCAGCTCATTCCGCAAACTTGTAAATATTTTACTGAAATTACAGTAAACTCATGTTTTACCGATTAAAATCTGTAAGAAAAATTACCGAACAGCGGAAGCCTGATTAAGTGTGTATATAATAGCCCTGTTTGTCTGTCCGGTGACTAGCCAACCAGACGCAGCACCCGAGGAAAATTCTCACAAAAAAATAAAATATTTGACACTTCAATTCTTTTTTACTATTAAATGCAGAGAACAAAACCAGTGACAACCTTAGACAACCAGACACAGCATTTGATGAAAAAAATCACAGACAACAGACGTTGAAAATTTTGATTTTTTTAAATGCAGAAAAGAATATATCACTCTTAAAAATAAAAAAAAAACACTTGCCACGGGCGCTATTGCGTCCACAAATAAACTAGTGTTAAATAAGTATTAAACTTGCCCAGGATACAAAAAGTCGTCCGATTCTACGGGGCACCCTCCAGGATTTTGCCTTTAGGTAAGAAAATCATTCTCTGAAAATTTCAGCCTGATCGGTTATTGCATAAGCTGGCGCAATTGATTTGAAGTTAATATGGGGGTTTCAGCCGAAATATATGGGAAAATACACCTCTGTTACTATTTCGTACAGGAAATTGGATGGAAAAGCCCGATTGAGCCCAGATTTGCAGGAAATGAAGTTAACATGCCAATTAACAATTTGACATAAAATCCTGGAGGTTGCCCCGTAGAATCCGACGACTTTTTGTATCCTGTATCCACCTCTTTTCCGAATAAAATTCTACACCCTTCTGAACCGTTTTTCTGAAATAGAAAGTTTTTGTGTGAGAAAGAACAATCCCATTTAGTTCCACCACTTGATTGTAACTTTACAGATACGTATTTCAATCCAACAGTGGGGCCAGCTTCAATGTCCCTTTTCATAAATGACCCTGAATTTGTGAAAAGGTGCTCTGAACTCAGTTAAAATCGATACATGCGTTGACGAGTTACACTAAAATCTTTGTATTCGAAATAAAACCTCTTGTCTGATATTACTCCTTCTTTCAAAATGACACCCCCTCCCTAAATATTGTCTCCAAAGGAAAGAGAATATGTATCATAAGACCACTGTGCTGGTTTTGGTTATGGCTAATAATTATGCTACAAAAACTTCAATCAACAATCAACTGTTGTAGCTGAATGTTTATCTCCAAAAAATAAATATGTTTTTTCCGGGTGTGCCAAATTAAGCACTAAAGCCGCAAAAATCGGTACATTTGCCCCATGCGTTCCAAATTTAGTTAGTAGAAATCGACTCATGGAAGTGATACCGAATTACAAATTCGTTCTCGAAAAAGACCCTCCCTAAAATAATTATTCATTCATTGCATCTTGCTCTACTAAAAAAACTCACTCAACGCCTGAATAATCCTCTTGATATTAATGATGTGTTTCAAATGTTGTTGAAATCGACAAATGCTTTCAAAAGCAATAGTGAATCAATGGTTTTCTAAAAAAGAATCCCTTCGCCTAAATCCTCTCCATTATCTAAAAATGTAATGATTAGCATCATGATGTAGAGAATATGTAGTTTAAATTTGGTTGAAATCGACCCATGTGCTTTTGAGTCACATTAAATTATTAGTTTGAAATTAAACCTGCTCACATTGTACACTATATATTGCCAGTTTATCATCTTTGTCGCTCTCTCATTTAAACAGCGAACAAGCTTACTCCTCTCTTGTTACAACTTACGATTCAAGTTAATCGCTGAGCGTTACACTCTCCCACAAACCTTAGTCGCTACACGGTTAGATGACTTTACCCATTAATGGGTACTATGTTATTGTTGATATTATTCCCACCGTGAAAAATTCCCCCATTTTCTTGAAAAAGTGCCACTACCCATTTTAATTAGTGGCGCTTTTTAAAGAAAATGGGTGAATTTTTCACGGTGGGAATAATATCAACAATAACATAGTACCCATTAATGGGAAAAGTCATCTAACAGTGTAGCGCATGGAGAGCAAGTTTATTCGTCTTTGTTTTGAATCCCGAACAACTTTGTCGGATGAGGCACCTTACTCTCCAGAGGCTACGAACAACCGTATGCTCCGATTCATCTTGTTCAATAACAAAGCAGTGGCACGAACAATCGTGAATCGACTCATGTTCGCCAGCAGTGCATCCCTGACTGAGTGTGCTGATATTCTGGGGTTTAATGCTTCAAATCATTAATTTTCATTAGGTCAACTTGAAGTTTATGAAAAGGAGAAAGTCGATTTTTGATTTTGGGCCACCTGATTCCCCATAGTGCTGCGGTAAAATTGGTGTTGAATCAGCTGATATTCTTTCACCATTTAATAAGTATAGATTCCTTACCAAAATTACCGCGTTCCAATTACATCTATATGTATCATAAAAAGGGCAGCCACTCCTGGATGAATATACTAAGTTGCACAGTAGTGGAATTACTCTGGAACATGGTCAAATGGAAGACCTCATCTAAGACCTCAATCTATGATCCCCATGGTAGTGTCCATGTGCCGATTGTTACCACAATATCAAGTGGCTATCAACGATCTGAGCCAGTTGATGTTGCTTTTGACTGCTGATTGCCACCTAACCAAATTGGAACAAATTCAGTATCGTTGTTTGCGTATTGCCCTTGGATGTATGCATTCAACGTATAAAATCAGCCTGGAGGTACTTGCGGGAGTCACTCCTTTAAATCGCCGTTACTGGGAGCTCTCACTAAGAATACTCATCAAATGTGGAACAAGTAACACACTGAAGACGACCTTACAATCAAGTGGTGGAATTAAATGGGAAGGTACAAACTCGTCTTATGACAAGTGACACTTGTATTAGAAAACTTCGATAAAATGCTTGAACTGATTCGTTGGTCAAGATTCCTGAGAGCCTACCTCAACTACATTTTTTCAGATGTTTGTTTTTCACGTTATACTTCCTCTCAAGTTCTGACAATGAAACATGCCATTCAAGGAATCTCAGATAATGTTCGTCAAATATATATTCCCTCACTTTTTTCTGAAAAATATAAACACGTCATTTGCACCAACAGATATTTTACTGATGGTTCTCACATTAACGGATCCACTGGCATTAGTGTTTTCAATGTAGATTCAACCACCTTCTGAAAATGTCTGGAATCGTATTCGGTTTATGTTGCTGTGCTGGCAACCTGAACGATGTTCGTTACAACACAGATACTTTTTACTGATTCCAGAGATTCTAACAATGCGAGGATGGTGCAAGGGGAAAGACTTGCACACAATGAGATCGGTTATGAAATTTGTCGCGGAAAAAGTTAGCCTTTTTACCATAAACCATACCTTTTAACAATCATAACTATGCTCGCTTGTGGAATTATTATTTCTGCTGTATTGGACTAGCTGGACTTCTGGACTTAAAACTGCAATCGATACTACTTGTCACAAAACCAAGCGTCACCGCTGAACAGTGCACTGTGACTAGCGTAGTATGTACTTGGCGAGACCCTACGGCGTCGCCGGGCTATCGACCATGTACGTAGTTTGTTAGTTTGCCGTGTTTCTGTCCCGAAACTGGGAAACACGACTTTAATAGGTAGCAACAATTTTACTGTGGTAGAGTCGACTGTAGTGCTGAATCATAAATTATGAGTTACACGGCTACGCAGTCTCATCTAATTGAAACGAGTTTTATTTATCGCCCTGTCTGACAGTTATAGTTAGACAAAACATAAGACAAAAAACGAATAAATTTCCCTTTCCCTGAAGAAGACACTAATCCCGTGTCGAAACGTCGGACGATAAATAAAACTCGTTTCAATTAGATGAGACTGCGTAGCCGTGTTACCCATAATTTATGGTAGCAACAATTGAAGTATAATTGAAATCACGACTCATATAGCATTCCTATGATCGAGCTCATATCCGTAAAGAAAGCGGGTCGGACTATAGGATCACAATTTATGGCCAAAATACATTTTTTTAAGCTAAAAATACATAAAGTCTCGCTAATTTTTAAGTAACTAATCCTTGATCGATTTATTCGCAACAACTGGCGATGGAGAATACTGAAAAATGTCAAAACCCTACCAATGCATGGCATGGCAATGGATGGCATATTTTAATACAGTTCTGTAATATAACCTTGCAAAATCTGTATAAAATTTCAGCATTATACAATTTCGGATGATTTAAATACAATCATTATACAATAATATGACAATTGATTATCTTAATACAGTATCTGTATAACAAGCTTACATTTCTTGTATTAAAACCTTGTAGAATTATATATGTCAAAGATTTTACACTACATTGTTGGATTTGTTTTTAGGTTTTACTAAGTAAAACCTAAAACCAAATCCAACAATGTAGTGTAAAATCTTACAAAGTTACAATCAAGTTGTGGAATTAAATCTTGTTATAATGCGTTATAATCAAGTCTTGTTATAATGCGAGTTAGTACTATCAAATTTAATTCCACAACTTGATTGTAACTTTGCAGATACAGTAAGGCACAAAAAAAAACAAGCTATACAACAAGTATGAAACACTGAAGACAGCCTGCCAGGTTCGAGATACGCATCTGTAAAGTTACAATCAAGTGATGGAACTACTAACTTGTCTTATGACAAGAGAAATTCTTGGAATAAAATGCAAGAAAATGTGCACACTGGAATCATGCGCATAAATTATAATTGCAATTGCTAAACAGAAAGAGTACAATGTGTCATGTCATAAATGAGTCCTGGATGGAGCACTGTAATGCAATTTTTCGCTGTCTGACAGTAAAAGACAAAAATCCCCTTCGTTGAATGAGGTAAGAAGTTTTCCAATTTAGTTTACGCAGCAGACATGGAACACGTAGGTAGAATATACGTGCAGTCGATGTGTAATAGAATCCACACAAATCTTCTGCAGTAGGTACCCGTATCCGGAAAGGAGGACTTCGTTCACTTACGGTTCCGACAAAACGACAGACGAAGCAGTATTCGAGCTGGAAACTGATTGAGTAATTTAACCGTAACGCAAGTGTGTTTGGAAGGATTAACCTACTCAAGATTTGTGTGCAGATGCAGAAATCCTGACATGAGCCTTCCGCATTAGAAATAGGGCACAAACTTACGCTTTGGTGTACGATAATCGTAATGTTAGAGTGTGGTTCATTAATAAAGATTTTATTTACCTAATGTTTTGAAGGACGGGGGAACCCTTGGGGGAACCTGATACTCGAGCAAAATGCAAAACAGTTTATTCATTACCCAATTCCTAGAACTTCAGTATAATCTATTTATGTGATTTAATTGTGATAATATGTTTCGATTTTTTTCTTAATAAAATTATAACTTTGGTTATGTTTCAATGTTTTGCTATAAAAAATGTATCCAAAGATTTTATTAATATTTTAGATTTCATGTTTTAGCATAGCATATGTGATTGTACAAATCGTGAGTGGCTATACAATGCTCAATTGCAATATACTGCAGATTGTCGCAAATTGGTACTTGGGA
The DNA here is from genome assembly GCF_024139115.2 of Armigeres subalbatus. NCBI lineage: Eukaryota > Metazoa > Arthropoda > Insecta > Diptera > Culicidae > Armigeres > Armigeres subalbatus. Next base: position 178,787,455 of record NC_085141.1, on the reverse strand, counting down.
TTAGTACCTTTTCCGATACAGTAGCAATTGTATATCTGTCCACGTCAGGAATGTTAGTTCAACATCTACTAGTGAAGATGCGGGGAACCCATACTACCTTCATAGATGTCGCGGAAGGAAAATTTGTGTTAGTGAGTGTTCCCGAAAAGAACCACAATTCTTATAGCAGCCAATATATTTTAGGCAAAGCTTAAACTATAATATATTTCTCATTAGTAAACCAATTTCTTAAACCTAATTTCATTATTATTTTACTCACAAGAAGTGGTTTTCTTTTGCCCGCTAATTTCTTTGATTCCTTCTTCAAACTTCGGTTGGCAATCACTTCTGCAACTATCCTAAGCAGGTTTGGTTGTCAGATGCTATCCAAACCACCAAACAATCAATTACCAATTCTGCTGAAGCTTTACACATTGACTACTTACGAGCTAATCCTGAACAGGCCAACTAACACAGGACTGCCTTGCACATCCGATGGTACTCAATTGATAAGCATCAATATTCACCGTTCCTGCGGGTAAGTATTTACATTTGTTTACAATTAGCTTTTACACAATCTCTCTTTCTTTTCAGGTTTTATACTCACTGGATTTAATATCAAAATTGCCCTGACACTTTGTTCTTTTCCTACAGATTATACCTACACTTGATAATCAACTAAAACTCGTTTACTTCATGCAAATCCAAATCACTTTTTCTTCCTATCGTGCGTGAGCAAATTATGTTCGTTCTGTACTACTTGCTGCTTATGTTTTATACACTGAGGAAAATGGACGTATGATTGTCAATCAAACGCAATCAAATGAAAATTTACCACAAGGAATCCGTATGAATTTCAATTTGTTGCCTTATGAATGATGATTTTCATTTGAAAAAAAGTGAAGTGCGGCAGACTGGGTTCGAACCGACGTCGGGAGGCCGGTATGTAAACCACACGCCCATCGACGCTTGATTACTCGGGAAGGTAACTGCGTATAAGAAGCACTGTTGGTGGAATAATCAGTCGAAGATTCATAAGGCGCCAGTTATGAATTTCGATAGTCCAGTTCGCTGGGTGAGCTGTCATATTGTTTGCGGCTACACACATGGGCGTAGCCAAGGGGGGGCAGGTGGGTGGCCGTCGCCCCCCCTAAATTTTGGAAAGATTGAACGGGTACTGAAGTGAATTCCTACAAACATGTGCACTTTACGATCCACTCATATACAGAAATAGGTGGTTGAAATTAAAAAAATTCCCAAAACTTATTAGGGCATCCAGAATCCATAATATATGAAAGTTCAAAACAACTCGAAACATTTCGGGCTCAAAAATTCTCCTTGAAATCCTTCTAGAAGCTCCCGTGGGAAAGTTATCCACAAATTCCTCTGAAAATCGTTCGAAAATCCTTCTCATGTAATTGTATTCCCCCCCCCCACTAATTTTTTTTAGGAAATTCACGAGGAAATTCCTTGAAGATATCTTTTCTTCTCTCCAAGATTTACTTCTAGATATTTCTTCGGCTATTCTCTCTTCAGGCATTTCCTTCCAGCCACCAGCCAATAGCTCCCGCACCAATACATATGGAATTTCTTCCCAAAATTCTACCAGAAATTTCTTTAAAAATTTCTGACTGAAATCCTCCGATTTAGCTCCATAATTTCACTTGTAAATCTATAAGAAATTCCTTCGGAAATTATTCTATTCCTCTCGGAACTCTTCCTTTAATTCCTACGGGATTACTTCCAGGAAATTTTCCGGGAATACTTCCAAACATTCAATATCGAAATCATCTAGCATTCCAATCTGGAATTCTTTTGGCAATTACTTCAGAATATCCTTCAAGAAATCCTCTAGAAATATCTTCATGAATTTCTCCTGAATTCGTCCAAGTATTTCCCCAGAAATTCTCACAGGTTTTTTCTGGAGCTTCTTAAGGTACTTCTCCAGGAATTCCTTCAGGAATTTCTCCGGGAGATTTTCCACGGAAGTGTACTAGAATTCCTTCCGGACTTCACTCGGAATTTACTCGGATATCTGCCAAGAGTTCTTCCAGAAATTTCTTCGGAACAATCCGTAGAGATTTTCTTCAGCAATTAATCTGGGAATACTTTCAGGATTTAATCTGGGAATTTCTGCATTTATTCCTACTGGTATCAGATATTTTTTCGGAAATTCCTTTAGGAACTTCTCTAAGAATTATTTCAGGACAGGAATTGCACGGGAAATGGGATTTTGGAAGTTCCTTCAGAAATATTTTTTCTCTTCCTCTAGGGTATTCCACCGGATGTTCCTCTGAAGTTCCACCAGTAGTTCCTTCGGGAATTCAATCAGGCTTTCTTCCAGGAATTCATTTAGCATTTCTTTAGGCATTTATCTACAAATTCCTCCAGAAGTTCCTCGGAGAATTTCTCTGGGAGTTCTTACGGGAATTCCTCCGGGAGGTTCTTTTAAGAATTCTTCCAAGAGTTCCTCCTGGAATTCTTACGGAAGTTCCTTTGGGAGTTCATCCTAGAATTCTTACGAGAGTTCCTCCAGGATTTCCTCCGGAAATTTTTCCTGTAGTTCCTCCGAGAATTCCTCTAATAATTTCTCCGGAGATTCCTATAGAAAATCCCCCGGGAGTTCCTCCGGAAATTACTCTGGGAGTTCCTCCGGGAGTTCCTTTTCAGAGGAACACCCGGAGAAACTGCAAGTGAAACTCGGAGGATTCTCGTAGAAACTGCTGGTGGATCTCCCGGAGGAATTCCCGAAGGAACTGCCGGAGGAGCTCCCGTAAGATCTCCTGTAAGAACTCCCGGAGGAATTTCATGAGAAACTCCTAGAAGAATTCCTAGAGGACCTCCCGGATGAACTCCCAGAGAAACTATCGGAAGAACTTCGGGAGGAATTTCCAGCTTAATTTCTGAAGAAAGCCTAAATGATTTCCTGAAAAAAGCCTGAATAATTTCCTGGAATAGCTTCTGGAGGAACTCCCGGAGGAATTTCCGGAAAAACTCCCGGATGAATGGTGGAATTCTTGGAGGAACTCTCGAGAGAATTTTCTGGAAGAATTTCTGAAGAAACTCCCGGGAGAATTTTCAAAGGAACCCCGAGGAAACTATCAGAAGCATTCTCGGAAACAAGAGAATTCATCTTATAGACAAATCTCGTCTAGCTGAAACCTTTGTTGGGATTTGTAGCTGGACCATCATCATCATCAGAGGACCTCCCAGAGAATTCCCTGAGGAGCTCGCAGAGAAATTCTCGGAGGAGCTTCTGGTGGAAAATGTATATAAATTCCTGAAGAAGCCTAAATAAATTCCAATTTTGCCGAAAATCCCGGAAGAATTTTCAGAGGAACTGCCGATAGAACTACCGGAATAATTCTCGAAGGAAATCCTAGAGAAATTCTTGGTGGAAATGCCGGTGGAACTCCTGGAAGAATTCCAGGAGAAATTTTCGGAGAAACTCCTGGAGGATCTCCCAGTGGTAATCTTGAAGTTTCCACCGGAATTCTTTCAGGATTTCATTGCGAATTAATCTAGGAACTCCTCCGAAAATTTCATTGTTGATTTCATTTTCGGTATAATTTCTGTATAAATTTCCGGTGGAATTTCTGGAGAAATTCTTTGAAATTTTCACAAGAAATTATTCGAAACAATTCACGGAAAATTTTATGGAATTTACACAAGAAATTCGAAGATTTTTCGTGAATTTCTTAGGAATGTTTTCTGCGGAATTTCCACGGAATATTCTTATTCTTAAAAATTATGGGAAACAGCACTAAATTATTTGAATTATTGCAGGGAATTCTGCAGAACTTAAAAAGAAGTTCGTGAAGATTTTCTTGGAGTAAATAATGGTGGAATTTTCGGATCAATTCCCGGCAAAATTTATGGTGGAATTCCTGAAGACACTGCCGAAGAAGTTACTGGAGGCATTCCTAAAGAATCCCTGATAGAATTTCGAATAGAATGCCAGGAGCAATTGTCGAAGGAATTCCTGGATAAAGCTTGCATATTGATTCTTCTGCCTATTTTATAATAAATATTATTTCAGAGAGGATTTGTTTAGAAATTCAGATGTATGTTCTAGTTTTGTTAAACTTATGGAAGAATGCAGGATTTTTATAATAATTGTTATAGGCGATTTAATATTCTTTCTGAATACTAAGTTCGTTAATATTTTTCTAACTTTATTTAAAAATATCTGATGAGCAATAAATCACGCATTTTTAAATCCATTATTGTTTCGATTTGGTTTGGATTTGGTTTCATGTGTTAATATTCATGTGTTTTTATAAAACTACTATAAAACTACGATTTGGAAGACCAAAAAAGTTGCCCCCCCCTTCTCGAAATCCTGGCTACGCCCATGGCTACACAACCAGGGGTTCACAAGCGTATTAAGCAATCTACCATATTATTAATATGGGAGCATGAAGAACTGCCTACCGGCTGGTTTTCCAGTTAAAAAAATAAACTGTGGTAGAAAATGACTGAACATGGTTTTCCGTCGAAACCGATTAGACTGATACGTGAAACGGTTGATGGCTTGGAAACAAGTATTCTGATTGCAGACTAAGTATCAACCTTATTTGTGATCTTAGATAGATTGAATTTTTTTTTGAATTTTCGAATTTATTGTTCAACAATGCACACGAGGGCGCGATTAGGAGATCTAGCGCGCAGAGAAACAACACTAGCATATTGTGTGGCCGTTAGATTAAAAGCGTTTGAATGTGTTAAGTTGAGAGCCAAGTAATTGTAAATAAATAGTAGGCGAGGAGTTATGTGAAAAACAAACAAGCGAACAGACGCTTGTAAATTTGCTTATAGGACTAGACTCAACACTGGGCTTTGCGGACAACATCGACCTCATTGGAATCGACCGCAGGGCAGTAGTAGAAACTTTTGTTCCACTAAAGAGGGAGACGGCGAGGATCGGCTTAACCATTAACTCTACCAAGGCAAAGTACGTGGTTTATATTTTTTGAAGTTTTGAGTCACAAAAACTGTCACATTGAGAATGTTTGAGTATTAGATTCATTCATTGTACTGTCCCTTATTTATCAAAATTTAAAAATCGGCTAAATGACCGTTTAAACAGTAAACATATTAGTGTGCCCAATCTCAACACGTGGACTTTAAGTAAACCTCATGTTACATAGGATGGGTGAGGTTGAGAGCTTTGGCAAGTACTCTGCATCCGTGTAGGAATCAAAAAGCCACGATTGATCTAAGTGGGTTTTTTCGTGTCCATTCGAAGATACAGCGAATTTAAAAAAAAATCAATTTTCTTTTCAAAATTCATTTAATTGCATATGTTTTACGAATCCCTTGGTGACTCGGGGGAGCACTACACACCGTGTTATTGTTGTCTCTTTCTAGCATTAGCACCTCGTAACTTTAGAGCGGTGTATTTCGGTTTTCATTTTTTTTATGTAACTGTAAATGTATCAGCATGTAGATTGCGAGTAAGCACGCGCCGCTGATGCTTTTACAAAATCATTTTTGTTGCAGAAAAAAAATTAAACATTCAATGATGAAAATTATGACGATTTGATGATTGTTCGTGCTTCCCGCATCCCCTTAAGCTTGAAAATAATTACGCACTAACAAAGTGATACGAAAAACCTCTCTATTTATCACTGAATTATGGAAGGCTTTTATATCCACATTTATGTTTAAGCTCTATATAGTTTTTTTCTGTGAGTTCGTCGATGGAATACTCAGTGCATCTATTTCAAGTGCTGTGATTCAATTTTTGTACTACTTGCCTGCCTGTTTGAAGTACAAAAAAGTGTACCAAAAAGGAGTCCCACAATATAGAGTTAAAAATTTATACAAAACTACTACAAAAAAAATAGCGCAAACGACAATCTTACGGGTGAGGTGAAAGATTTGCAAATCGTTAAATTTAAGTGAAAATAAAAGGATTTTGCTTATTTGTTTCTTTGCAGCTCAATAATGAATGACTAATATTGTATTGTAATGGTAATATTCGTTTATAAATGACGAATTTCGCGCCAACCCTTCTATGAGGCTGGCAGCACCATCTCAGAATCGAATGAAACTTGGTGGGAATAAAAATATGATATTTCTAAGCCACTCTGCATACTTAGTTTTTCAAAAATTTTCAAGAGTAACAACTCATCTCAGAAATCGATGAAATTTTTTCTGCAGATAGGTATTTCAATTATCTTACTTTTCTGGGAATAATGTTCCTGTGACATATTTAAGGAAAAAAAGAAGTTTTCCTAACAAAAACTTTTTCTGTGTCCATATTGAGTGAAAATTTATCAGCGTGTTTTATGCCTACAGCGCCAAATATAGGTTCAGCAGCCTATCATCAACCATCGACACATTTCGGACGTATAAAAATTTGTTTGGAAAGCAGTTTAGCATAATCTAACATAATTGTGGACCAACATTTGAAAAGGGTTTATATTTGGCGCTGTATGCATAAAACACGCTGATAAATTTTCACTCAATATGTACATGAAAAAAGTTTTTGTTAGAAAAACTGTTTTTCCTCAAATATGTCACAGGAACATTATTCCCAGAAAAGTTAGATAATTGAAATACCTATCAGCAGAAAAAATTTCATCGATTTCTGAGATGAGTTTTATTTGTAATATCGATATTAATTTTTAAAACTATTTTTTTTCAGTGTAAAAATCGTTTTTTTTATATTTTTCCAAAAAAAACTCCCTGGCAGCAGGTTAAAGCGATAGCTGCACTTCGCTCAAGATGAAGATCTTTTAAGTCGGCCCTTCGCATGACTAGAGGTGTACAGGACCCATAAGCAAAAGCATAATTATCTAAATATGAAACATTGATGTTTCGTGATTATTTTGAAACTGAGGTGATTTGTTGAAAGCAAACAATCAATTGTGTTCAATCAAAATAATAATGATTTATGCTTGTCCATTTCTCTGAGTCTTTAAGAAATAACATTGACTTAAGCACATTTTCTGTAGGAAATGTATACAGAATTTATGCACGATACTAAATATGCTACTTATATATCGAGCTAAACCAAATTAACAAAATTAAAGTATGATAAGTAGTCTTCGGATAAGCGCTCAATGTTTTGAGTAAAAATGTTGGTTTTTGAATTTCAGCCACTATTTTTTTTTTCATTGCAACATAAGAGGAGCTGATATTTGTGTGATACACTTTTCGAGGGAATACAGGTTTTCTACGAGGCTTTTCAATATTCGATAACGTCATAAGAAAGGCGTTTAAACCAACCTGGATGACCAGGTTGAAATATAAGATATTTCTATTATCTCAAATAATAGGATTCAATTTCAATTTATAGGAAGCGAACTTAGATATATCTTGCTCCATTCGCAATAAACCCCTTTCCAATGAGCGATGAGTTAACACATAAATGGATATAAAGCTCTATTGGATTAATCCTCTGAGAATCTACTGTTTCGCCAGAACAGTGAAACATCATTGCCATAGAGCTCATGATAAATAGCTTACTTACGCCGGTACCTGATTTCCATCTGCACAATATTCCTATGTAAGTGTGTCTGTGTTCTAATCAATTCCACCCACAAGTGCTCGTAATTTATTGAATTTAGTTCGCATCGGTGATCGCACGCAAATTAATTTCAACAATTGCTGGTCCGGTCATATCTTACAATTAGGCCAGCAGTTCCGGACATGCAATGGGATTAGGACTGCGTCTATTTATTAGAAAATAATTGTAAGTTATTCCGCACTACAGATTATTCATACTCACAATGATTAGCATTTTTACATATTTTTAAAAGATTTCAAAATAAATTAAATTTTTGACAAAACAAGCACATACACCCAATATTTTTTTTACACGGTTGGTATTTATTAATTTCTCGATTAACCTGAACTTTCACAGCTTTTGAAATACCACCTGAATTTTCTTTGATTTTTTGTGATTTTTTTCGTAGGGATAACTCATAGTTTCATTGACGCTTAAGGTCATAATCGATTAAAACACAACCGTGTAAAAAAAGAACCGGGTGTACACAATGTTTGCATTTGTTTAGTATGTTTGCATCGAACAAAACCTGGTCCCGAAAGGGTTGACTTGTTTATTGTCGTCCCATTGGCTTGGACAGATTTACGTTCTAGATATCCATACTGAAAGCAGCGGCGAATACTTACTTCGCTTGCCAAAGCTCATACCAATGATCACGATAATTAGCGTATGTATAGATAATCGGATGTTGACTTGCTTTCCTGATGATATTCGATAGAATAATGAGCTCTTCTCCTCAGTTACCTTCACAGCTGATAAGGATCTCTTGCCATACACAGATTGCAAATGAAGGAGCTTGTCGCAATGTCTTTTTTCCTAAAGGGAAATTGCAGCAGCACCTGCTTCCGGAGAGGTTCAGTTTCAGTAATGTGGAACAATGGCCTGGCCACAGCACCCGAATGGCGGGAAACTTTCGTGATTTATAGTAGCGCTCCGAAAGGAGTCTGGTTGCGGCTGTTACTGTTATTTATTAATGACATTTTCGCAGCATGGTTGTTCGAGCATCGCACGTCATCGTTCAGAGGGATTATCGAAAACAAGCTTCATATACTTACTTCTTTTTTGAGACATGCAGATGCTCTCATGATAAACCAATCTCAATAGCATAAGGATAGGATAAAATTGAATGTTTGTAACGTACAATTAAGCAGTGCAATCAAATATTATGTAACACGTTTTATGCCAGGTGAAAACATTTCACAAAAAAAAAGATTACAAATCGGTTTTATTACTCATGAAATGTGCTTCGGATTGTTTCACCTAGATGGTAACATATGTTCCAATTCCCTTACGGTTAAGCTTATTATGATAGCTGTTGCAGCTAGTGTGGTCGCGTTTGTTTGTGCCACCTTCGGCTGAATTAATCATGCAATGCTAATATGAACAAATGTCTGCTTGTGTCACCAATAAAAGATGCGGTCTGAAGTGTGGCTCGCAAACTACACATATCGACGGCTTTGTGCCCTCTGCAGTGTTTAAAAGTTCTATAAGTTTTCAAGAACCTTTATGTCTGATTTCTGGATATGCCCAAAGTACACTTTTTTTTTAACAAAACGAGTGAATAAATCGACTGAAAACGAGTGAAAAAGATCATTTTCCGGCACTCCAGAGGATTTTGTTGACGAATTCCTGTAAGAATTCCTAAATTAAATTAAGGAGGAATCACATAATCAATTCCTGAATAAATTTCCGTCTGAATTCATGATGAAATTTTACAGGAGAGCCTGAAGGAATTTCTTAGGGAATTCCTCAAACAATTTCCAACTGAATTTTCAAAGGAATTTCAGACGAAGGAGCTCCAGAACGCACCTTGAAATAATTTCTAAAGGTTTTCAGGAAGCCATTCAAAATAAAATTTCAGTATAAATACTTATTGGAGTCTCAAACGAAATTCTTAGATTTCTCCAGGAAACTCTATTAGGAAATCCTTCGAAATCTCCTTCTGGAACTGTTCCTGGAGTTCTGAATTTTATTTCACCAGTAGCGTAGCATAGTTACGGTGTACTTCGTAGATTGTACACTAGTGATACTCATGTTTTTCTTGAATTGTTGTTCTTTCTTGTTCTTTCTTTTTCTTGAAATCCTTGTTCTTGTTCTTTCTTTTTCTTGAAATCCTTATTCAGATTTCTATCATGGTGTCCTTGATTTCAATCTAGGATAAAAATCACAAAATCATGAGGATTACTGCTCATGGCCACACCCATCTTCACCGTTACTTGGGAAGGGAAGGAACTATTGATGTAGCATTTACTTAATGAGAGGCCCCAGACTCAGCGATAATCTCAAAAGTAACACGGAGTTGGATGTTGGGGAAGGTATTCGTTGGGTCAGGATTTGCCTGTAGCTGATAATGTAACTATGGTAGATCTTACACCGTAACACACCACGCAACCCAGACAACACAAAATCGTATATGATGCAACATAATATGCTAAAGTGGAGGCGATATACGTACATATTGTATGGGGAAGTACCTATATGACCTCCACTTTAGCATCTTATGTGATATCATATACGATCTTGTGTTGACTGGGAAAGGGGTCTACGGGGAGTGTGTTTAATTTCACCAGTAATTCAATCTAAAATACCTTCGAAACTTTCCCTTAAGAACAATCCAGGGATTTTTTAAAGAATTACTTCAGAATTTACCTCAGTTATTCCTACGAAAACTCTATAAATCATTCATTTGGAAACCCATTTATAAATTCCTTCAGAAAATTCTTCGTAAGCTCATTCATTCAGGAGTTTTTTTTAGGAAATTCCTATAGAAACTTCTTCAGCAATACCATAAGGAATTTGTTTAAACATTATTTCAGAAACTCCTGAAAACTCCTCTAAGAATCTCTTTAGAACAATTTCCAGCAAATCTTCCTTCAGGAAATCCATTGAGGAATTACTTAGCATATTCCTCCTTTTTTCAGCAACTTTTCTAGATTTTTTTTGATAATTCCTCATGAATTTCTTTGTAAATTCCTTCACAATTTCCAGAAATTTTCATTATTATATTTCTCTCAGCTCATTCGTCCCTTTGGGCACAACGCGAGTGAGTCACATGTGACAACTTTATCCCTACAGAGTACAGAGTCGACTTTTCCGTTTTAGATTTTTATTTATTATTTTGTGTTTCCATTGGAATTAAATTGCTGCGTCCGGTTCTACTTTATCGACGTAGCAGCGATGAGCATATGATGATGAGTTGTTTGTTGTTGTATTGTGAATCCTTAATAGTTCATCCAAATCCATCCAGTCCTTGTTTATTGCCGTGGTCGATTGCCATTAATCCGGATGTCGGTTATAGGTATGCATCAAAGAAATACATTGTCATCCGCCCGATGATCACGATGAACGAGCGATACCCTAAGCGACGCTCACCATGCATCTTCCAGCGGCATGACGAAGGATTGTGGTGAGGACTGAGGGAGTAGGAAATCGAACCCATGACCATCTGCTTATAAGGCAAACGTGTGACCAACTACGCCACGAGACCCCCCTAGTTCCAGAAACTACTTTTAAAAAAATAGAACTTCTTTTAAAATGTCAAAGGAACTTCCTTCGGAAACACCGTCGAAAATTCTTATAAGATTTCTTTTGATTTTTTTAAAAATTCCTTGGGAACTTCCTTTCTTCAGAAATACCTTTGAGAGTTCCTTTAGAGGGTCTTTTGAAAATTCCTCCATTTGATTTTTTGAAAATTTCTTTTGGAATCCTTTTAGAAATCCAGTTAAGAAATCTTAAAATTCCATCGAAAATTCCTTCAAACATTTTGTTGGAAATGCCTCAGGGAATCAATATTCGAGAAACGCCCAACAATATACCCTTTGTCATCAACCGGGTTTGTTACTGATAAATGCACTTCGCAACAAACCTTTATCAGAGCCCGAACACAATATGACAAGAATTATTTGCCTTACATGCTCTGATATTTCCGGGAATACGATACTATTTTTATAATCAGAGTTACATTCTCGAATATTTCCCTAAAAGCAGGAACTACGATAGCATAAAACCGAAATTTGCTTTAGAGATAGTGCAAAATAACGGGATGAAAAGTCAACAACAAAATTTGCGTTCTTTTTTTTTTGCTGACAAAATTTTTCGGATTTTTGTCATTTTTATCTCCGACAAAAACAAAGCTTTGTCGTTAGCTCTCTTTTGTCGCTTGTTTCGCATGCGTATCCAAGAAAAATTGATTCCCTGAAATGCCTTAATGAGTCCTTCCCGATATTTACTCAGGCATTCCCTCGGGCATTACTTCAAAAATTCCTTCGAAAAGTCCCTCAAGGACTTCTTCGGAAATTTCTTCAGGTATCCCATTAGAAACTATCTCATTCTTCAGTACAGTGAATTTTCGGAAAAAATCTTCCAACACAGTTTCAGATAAAATTATTTTTTTTTGTTTTACTGAAGGAATCTGCGAGGGAAAACCCTAAGGGAATCTCAAAAGAAAGAAATTCTCAATTTTCGAAAAAAATGCCGATCATTTTTTCAGAAATTCTTCCAAGAATTCAAGCCGGAACTCCTTCAGAAGATTCCTCAGGGTTTATTAAATAGGCAGGAGAGACAATTCCTAAACCGAAAATTGCCTAGACCGGCACTGGGAATCGAACCCAGCCACCCTCAGGATGGTCTTGCTTTAAAGCCGGGCATCTTACCGCTAGTTTAGGTGGTTATTGATTGGAATTGACTCCATATAGTGTTTATCGGCTTTGCTGATATCAATTCCCCAGTTCCAAAATATACAAAGCAGTCCTTAGCCCTTCCTCTGTCTAACCCAGGGAGAAATTGATCCCCCTTTTCCCCTATAAAAAATACAGGCATTTGAAAAGGGCGGATTTTTTTTTCAAAAAAAAAAAACAATGATATCTCTGCAATTCACCACTGTCTTCATTGGGTTGTGTAACCGAAACGTGCATTTTTTCATGCTCTAAAACTTTGTAGAGGACGTCTTTTCGATAAAAAATAAAACAAAAAGTTACAATCAAAATATTTATTTTTTAGGGTCACCCTAACATTACTATTTGAAATTATCATAACGAATGATACAAATGACGTACAACAATGGTTTCTTCAGCAAAGTTCCTCAACATTAAATAAGAAACAACTTTCAAGAACATCGTATAATGATAAAATTAGAAATAGAGAAGTTATTTTTTTTATTTCAAAATATAGTTGAGCCACCATGTTGCAACAAACTTCAAAATAAAGATTAAATAATATGCTTCGACCTTGCTGCAGACACGTTTGTAGTATTCAGAGTAAGCGGCTAATGATTTTAGTTTTTATAAGTGATTCTAGACTATGAATTGATTCTGCTATTGCGGATAGTGCATTAAACATAAGCAATCAAATATACCAATCGTGAAATCACATATTTCGCGTGCCCCCAATTTACCGGCAAGTTTTACATTAGACTTGATTCGAACTCTCAATTTTGCATATGCACTAATATTGATCTCTATCGTGAAAGAATCTGTGCATGATTGAGTATTTGAGAGTATGGAGAGCAACATATTGAATTTTCTGACGAACTTTGCTTCATTTAAGCGTGTGTCAATGAATCGGTAGCTTGTGAGGGGCTGAGAGGAGAGAGGTTGCGCGGCGGGGTATGGCAATGCTAATGCTAGCGCATTGCTGCCACCGCAGTGTGATATGGTGTTGGTAGCGCCATCGGGTTGAGTAGCAACGACGAAGATTGCACCGTTAGTTTGTTGTCGAATTTTAAAACGAACAGTCGCACCGCTCTTCAACGGCAGATTCCATTCAGCCGATTTCGGCTGGAATACGACAACGTTGTTTCTGAAATATCATCTTCAAGGTGAATATATTTTTTCCTCCTAATTTCCCGGCGTGGTCCACCCTGCAGTGTCACTAAAAGCAAGCCTTGTGTTCACAAGCTATTTCAAGTGCTTTTTTTTTATAAATAATAAGGAATTCAATTTTTAGGGGTCATTCTTCTTAATAATAAACAAGTTTGTAGGAATTGTTCGCAATAAAAGCTGTTTCACACTGCTAGCTGAACCTTATTAAAAAAAACCACATATAAAGTGCATAGTAGAATAACATTAAGTAGTGAAAAATAAGAATGTTTCTTTATGCTTCGATATGACATAGGGGAAGAGGTTCGGTTGTGGGCACTCTTTGTCTTTGATCCATAACTTTGGCCCTAGTTGATCCTTTGCCGACATTTGTATACCAATGGAAAGCTAAACTAATAACCTTACTACTAGCGAAAAAATAGTTTGATTTTATCGGTTCGAAAAACAATATTAACAATTTTGCAAATTTGACATTTTTGGACATTACAATTTTGTGGTTCGGTTGTGGGCACCCTTGAAAACTCAGCTAAAAATAAAGAATCATGAATTGAAACCACTCAGATTAAAAGAAAAGGAATAATATTCATTACAATAGCCAGGAGGCACTGAAAAAATCAGATAAATCCACCTAGCAGTGATAAGGGTATGCGATAACACACTTTTTCCTAACGAAACGAAACGAAATTTAAATTGTCTATGTTAATTCGAAACGAAACGAATCGAAATATAGATTTTCTTTCGAGAATTCGAAACGATACGAAATCAAGGTCCATTTAATTCGAAACTTTACGAAACGAAACGAAATTTTTTTTTTTTTTCCGCGGAATTTTTATTAACCCTTCTGTTACCAACCCCCCTTTTGAAAACGAAAATAAAAATCTTTTTGGGTCTTTTGACATTTTTTTTCGCAACTTTCACCAAAAGAAGCGGAATTTATTCAAGTTTCAGGTGCTCTATGAATTTTTAGGACTGGCCAAATGAGTGTTAGCTTTTGGTCATATGTCAGAACGCATACTTCGGAAATGATTATTTTAGATATTTTGAAGAGAAACGACGCATAAACTATATTAAATTTGATAAAGAATTTGATCGGTCCCAAATATGGCCTGTATTCCGGAATCCGGAACCTGTTACGGGGTCACTTTATGGAAATAGGCGAATACCATCATGCGACCCATCAAACTTCATGATTTCAAAAGTTATGCCGTTCTATGGTAGTTTTATACTTCCTGGACCGTATTTGAACCGATTGGAACCGGTAAACTGATTTGGGTCAATTTTGGGAAATAAGCAAACCCCATCATGCGGCATATCAAACTTAACGATTTCAAAAGTCATGACATTCTATAGTGGTTTTGTACTTCCTGGACCGTATTTGAACCAATTGGAAGCGGTAAACTGATTTGCCGAGTACCGGTTCAAGCGTCAATTTTTGAAAATAAGCGAACCCCATCATGCGGCGAATCAAACTTCATGATTTCAAAAGCTATGCCATATAATGACATAGTTTTGTACTTCCTAATTTTATTATTTGAACCGATTGGAACCGGTAAACTGATTTACCGAGTACCGGTTCAAGGGTAAATTTTGGGAAATAAGCAAACCCCATCATGCGGCGTATCAAACTTCATGATTTCAAAAGTTATGCCATTCTATGGTATTTTTGTGCGTCCTGGACCGTATTTGAGCCGATTGGAACCGGGAAACGGTTTTACCATGAATCGGTTCAAAGGTCAATTTTGGGAAATAAACAAACCCTTATCATGCGGCATATCAAACTTCATGATTTTAGAAAGTTATGGCATTCTTTTGTAGTTTTGTACTTGCTGAACCGATTGGAAACGGTAAACAGATTTATCGAGTACTGGTTTGAGGGTCAATTCTGGGAAAATTAGCTAATCCCATCATGCGGCATATACATTTTCATGATTTCAGAAGTTATTGCATGGTAGTTTTGTACTTCCTGGATCGTATTTGAATTGATTGGAAGCGGTAGACGGGTAGTTTTTCACTTCATGGGCAATATTTGAACCTATTGAAATGTTTGAACTGGTTGAATGGAGAAAGTGTTACACAGAAAATACAAATGTATCATATAATGCAATAACTTTCGAAAACATGATGTTTGGTATGACACATGATTCTTTATTTTCGATAACTCCACATCCTAGCTGGATCTTGGCTCGCTTTTTAACTTAGTATTCTGTGACCATTACTGCAGTTATTCAATTGTGAGCTTCATGGCCGTGCGGTTGGCGACGTCAATCGTCTAGACGCATGTACTGTGGAGTGTGGGTTCCTGGTCAGGAGGAAACTTTCGTACAAATGTGTATAAATGTCCTGTCTGTTGTCTTATACTAGGTGTTAAGTATTCAGTCTGTGCGACCTCTAGTCGAAGATGGTGATTCTGCTTTATAACTGCATGAGTATGCATTTTTTGATACAATTATACTGCATAAACTATACCCAGGGTGCCGAGAATATTCTCCACCCGAAAACATCCTGGACCGGACCGAGAAGCAAACTCGCCATCTTCGGATTGGCAATGCGACGGTATTGTTCGCAAGGCTAACTGGATGCGGTGTTTATTTCCTATTTCCGGTGCCTATTTCCCAAAATTGACTTCTGAACAAGTGCCCAAGTTCACCTGTCAACTAATTCCAATCGGTTCAAATATGGACCAGGAAATACAAAACTAGCATAAAAATGCCAATCATGAAGTTTGATATACCGCATGATGGAATTTACGTATTTTCCAAAATTTATCCTTGAATTATTATCGATTCCTGTCGGCTCAAATATAGTTCAAGAAGCAGAAAAATACCATAAGAACCCATAACTTTTGAAATCAGGTAAGGAGGTAATTGTTGTGAACTTTTCAAACTGCGATAACTTGTATATTTCAGAAGTAAAACGCAAATCATGTCAACAGAGTTTATGTCTAATCTATGATAACTGATACTAATTTAACCAAAAACATCATCGGAAACCGACTTCTCGAAATGCGTGGCAGGCGATCATTGTACTATTCTGTTGCAGTTTGGGACAAACGCAAGGGGCAACTAACTCTAAACTTTCGACAGTATACAAAAATACTGACAAATACTGGCGGAGAACTACGTTGTACTTACTTACTTGATGGGCTACAGCTCTTCGATGAACCTACGCCGAATGGAGTATCCTTATCCACTGGACTCGATCCTGGGCCAATCGCTTCCAGTCGCCCTGAACATTGAGCGCCCTCAGGTCCTCTTCAACTGCAAAAAGCCATCGTGTACGCGGCCTTCCACGAAGCCTGCGGCCTCTTCCGGGTTCTCTACTAAATATTATCTTCGCTTGTCGTTCTTCCGGCATACGAACAACGTGACCAGCCCACCGTAGTCTGCCGTGTTGCATAAGCTTAATAATATCCAGCCCTTTATACACCTGGTACAATTCGTGATTCATGCGACGCCGCCAGATACCGTTCTCCTGTTTACCGCCGAGTATTGTCCGCAGCACCTTACGCTCAAACACTCCGATCAGCCTCCTTTAACGTCCATGTTTAATGGCCGTATAAAGCCACCGGAAGAATCAGAGTAGTATACAGCGCGAGTTTTGTTTTCGTTTGCAGACTACGGGACTTAAGCTGGTTACGAAGTCCGTAATAGGCCCTATTTGCAGCTGCAATACGCCTTTTCACCTCGCGGGTAACATCATTATCGCACGTCACTAATGTTCCAAGATACACAAATTCTTCTACCACTTCAAATTTTTCACCATCCAGCACTATTTCGCTACCACCACCACTAATGAACCCACGTTGATTGCCAGCGACCATGTACTTCGTTTTGCTGGTATTGATCGTGAGTCCAATCCTCGCTGTCTCCCTCTTAAAAGGCGCAAAAGCCTCTTCCACGGCGCGGCGATCAATTCCGATAATATCGATATCGTCCGCAAATCCCAGGAGCATATGCGATTTTGTGATAATGGTACCGCTTCTTTGCACACCAGTTTCCTAATCGCTCCCTCGAGCGCTATATTGAACAGTAGATTCGAGAGTGCATCACCCTGCTTTAATCCATCTAAGGTAACAAATGACGTCGATATTTCATCCGCAACCCTTACACTTGATTTCGATCCGTCAACGTTATACGAATCAGCCGTATCAGTTTCGCCGGAAAACCATGTTCAAGCATAATTTGCCATAATTCATTCCGTTTCACTGAATCGTACGCCGCCTTGAAATCAATAAACAGATGATGTGTCTGCAAGTTGTACTCCCGGAATTTATCAAGGATTTGTCTCAGGGTAAACATTTGATCCGTCGTTGATCGGCCCTCACGAAAACCTGCTTGGTATTCGCCGACGAAGGACTCTTCAAGCGGTCTCAATCTGTTGAACAGAATACGGGACATAATTTTGTACGCCGAATTAAGGAGGGTTATTCCTCGGTAATTGGCGCACTCCAGTCTGTGCCCTTTCTTAAACAGAGGGCAAATGAGGCCGTCCAACCCGCTAGCAGGCATTTCCTCGTCTTCCCATATTTTCGACATAATATGGTGCAGAACTTCATAAAGCTGCTCACTGCCATGTTTGAGAAGTTCAGCCGGGAGCTGATCCTTCCCCGCAGCCTTATTGTTTTTCAGCTCTTTGACAGCTTTTTTAACCTCATCTAGTGTAGGTGACTGCACAGCTTGTCCATCGTCGCTAATATTTATTCTGTTCACCGATGCACCGTCACTTCCTCCATTCAACAAAGTCTCGAAGTGTTGCTTCCACCTGGCAGCCACTTCAGTTTTATCTGTCAGCAAATTCCCTTGTTGGTCGTTGCATATGACGGGAGATGGCGCTGTCTTTCTCCGCACGCCATTGACAGACTCATAAAACCTTCGCATATCGTTCTGCTCCATTTTTTCCTGCGCCTCACTAATCACTTGTTCTTCGTACTCTTTTTTCTTCCTGCCGTGGGTTCGTTTTTCGGCTGCTCTTGCTTCCTTGTACCGATCTCTATTCGATCGGGTACCTGACACCAACATCCGGCTTCTGGCAACGTTCTTCTCGTCACTGTCACTCTCTGGCACTCCACATCGAACCATCCCGTCCTGGGTCGCCTCTGTGCAGTGCCTACCACTTCTCGTGCTGTTGTGCTCACCGCTCCATGGATCGACTCCCATAGATCGTTGATGTTGTCGCTAACGTTGATTGCACTTATCCGTTCGTCGAGCTTCTGTCGGTACTCAGCCGATACTCCTTCCGCCGACAATCGCTGGATATTGTAACGCATCGTTCGCTGTGATCTTTCGTTCGATACAGTTGACAACCGTGATCGAATTTTACTGACAACGAGGTAGTGATCAGAGTCAATGTTCGGACCTCTGAATATCCGCACATCGATAACATCCGAGAAATGGCGCCCATCCACCAGAACATGGTCTATCTGGTTGCAAGTTTCACCATTTGGGTGTCTCCAGGTGTGCTTTCGGATGTTCTTTCGTGCGAAGTAGGTGCTACTGATGGCCATCCCTCTGGCAGCAGCAAAATTTACTAGCCGTAGGCCGTTGTCATTGGTAGCGGAGTGAAGGCTCTCCCTACCGATTATGGGACGGAAAAAGTCCTCTCTACCGACCTGAGCGTTAGCGTCTCCGATAACAATTTTCACGTCATGCTTTGGGCACTCTCCATAGGCTTTATCAAGACATTCATAAAACGTGTCCTTCACGTCGTCGGATTTATCGTTTGTCGGTGCGTACACGTTGATTAGGCTGTAATTGAAGAATTTGCCCTGTATCCTCAACACACAGATTCGTTCGCTAATGGGTTTCCACCGCATCACTCGCTTCATCTGCTTGCCCATCACTACGAAACCAACTCCATGCTCTGCTTTTTCACCGCCGCTGTGATAGATGTTTTACTTGAATGCAGTATTGGTCGTGGGGTCCACGGCTCGGAATTCACGTTCTCCGGATCTAGGCCATCGGACTTCTTGAATAGCAGCCACGTTCACTCCAACCTTCTGCAGTTCACGAGCCAGAAGGCTCACTCGTCCAGGTTCATTTAGGGTCCTGACATTCCAGGTACCGAGTTTCCAATCATAGTCCTTATTTCGTTGCCGGGTCGGTTGCCAAAATAACGTTCTCTTTTCTTCTATCTCCATTTTTCGTGGTATTTGAGAGGCTTCAGTAAGCTACCTTACCGGGGTCGCGTTACCTACATCGCGATGATGGGGCTGCCACCTTAGGTATAGCTGACGCGATACAGCATTTCGTTAATCAGCCGCTGGGTACCAAGCAGACGCTGTTTGAGCCGCACCTCCTGGTGAACAGACGCTCGAGGCGTACCTTCTCACTCTAGCTGATGTCAGAAGGACAACAGTGCCCAGGCTGCACTACCAGCTAAGTACACAACCCTTAGCTGGCGGTCTTTTGTCATCGGACGACCCGTGGAAGCGTGAGATAGGGACTTGTGGGGACCAGAGCTAAACTACGTTGTATCTACGGTAAATTGATCAAAGAGCCCTGATTGGGAAAGCACGAAACACAACGCCATCTAGTCGATACAGTCCACACAGTTTTAGGCAACACATGATTTAAGTCTCCTTTAAATTCCTAAAAAATCACTGAATAACTATTTCTATTAGTGTTACTTTTTCAGCAACCTTTGAAGCCTGCGTTTTGGTTTGATGGTATTAGAAACATAAAATGCCGTTTGAAAGTTCTCTAGAATCTGTGGAAGGTAGAACTCAGGTGTTTCCTATACGGGGGAGCACTGTGTTTCATCAACTAACTGACAAACGCCATAACAACCGAACTAGCAACCGTTTCATTGTTTGACGAAAATCGTGGATACTAGAAATATCACGAAATACTATTGCGAGACAATGAGTGATATTACCGCAAAGTTTAGAGTTACATGCCCCTTGGACAAACGCTTATTGCGAGTTGAGTTTGTCCCAACATTTACAAGAGAGGATAATGTTGTTGTCATTGGCAATGTTGTTATTTTACATTCCTTGAGCTGTAACGATGTTCACGGATATTTTTTCCACATGCAACAGTTAAACAATACAGCTAGCTATATCTTAGAATTATAGGAAATCTCAACCATATTGATAATATTAACATTTCCAAAAGTGGTGATATTTTGTTGTCGGAAAATTCACGGAAAATACGAGTCGGCAAATCAGAATTCTGGTATGGAAAGTGCGTGGAGACGCGTAGTACATTGTAGGTTAGTCTCACTAAGACGTTTTGCCACGCCAAAATGTATGATGTTTCATCAAAATGTAGAATATTTCGGTTTTTCCTACATTTCTTTCGATTATTTTGACACTTTATTTGCTTAGACTATATAATTTTAGGTCTAGTTTTATTACGAGCATCCTAAACACAGTAAATATGGCGGAATACCTAAAAGGAGTTTGGCACCGGGGGGCGTTTTAGGGCAACTAAGGAAGTGAAATATGGTCCCGAACTGTGTACTTTTAGAGCGTATTTTTCAAGCATTCGAACGCATGATTGTGTGTTTATGAGTCAGAAATTATTGCCTGTGGACTCATGTTCCCAAACTTCGTCATCAACAACAACACTAAATCATTCCTAAGCACTGTTCGTCGCAAACAACCAAGGACCATTTAACAGTTCTCGAGACGACTTGTTTACTTGAGCTTTGGCTCTGTTCTCTGATTCAACGAACCATTCCTAGCGAGCCTTGAATGAGAACTCGGTTGTATTTGATAGTCAATTTCAAAGGGCGTAGCCATCTCAAAGGGCGTCAATATTTGCTTATCTGAGGAGATGATCACTACGCTAGACACATTTGCAAACATAATCTTCCAGTTGAGATCATCGTTGTCGTCCATTCTGGGTTGGTTCCTTTTCGTTTGCACAGAAGGAAAAGCCAAACCAGGGAGAAAACGTTCATTCTCTATGGAGATGCCAAGCAGGTGGTTGTTTATTGGTTTGTCAGTGGCTATTGCCCAGTTTACTTACCCAGCCGCACTCGGTAAGCAAATGGAATCACTGTGCGGTCCCACTTGTAATCAGTCCCGAGATATTAGAGTAAACAGGGGCCCTCCTTAGCCGTGCGGTAAGACGCGTGGCTACAAAGCAAGACCATGCTGAGGGTGGCTGGGTTCGATTCCCGGTGCCGGTCTAGGCAATTTTCGGATTGAAAATTGTCTCGACTTCCCTGGGCATAAAAGTATCATCATGTTAGCCTCATGATATACGAATGCAAAAATGGTAACTTGGCTTAGAAACCTCGCAGTTAATAACTGTGGAAGTGCTTAATGAACACTAAGCTGCGAGGCGGCTCTGTCCCAGTGTGTGGGGATGTAATGCCAATGAGAAGAAGAAGAAGAAGAAGAATATTAGAGTAAACAAGTCTGCGTAAAGCATTTTCTCTTACCTGGAAATGAAGCGAAAAACAATGGATGTTTATTAATAAAAACAATCTGTTAAATTCATGTACTGGCTATGTTTCTTGGGAAAATTTAATGTAAGGCAAATTTAATAAATTGGCATAAATCCCAGCACCTGTGCTTCCCAAAACATGAGCCAATTCCGTCTATTTTCAGCATAACTCCCCACATGTAGTCATAATGAAACAGCATCCGGCAAATAATCATTCGAAATCATCAACCACCCACCTAAACGATTTCAATTGCGATCCAACACGTAAGCAGATTTTAATTTCCTCTCTTCCACGGGTTGTAAATTGAAATTTTTCGCTTGTCCTTTCTCTGAACAAATCGACCAAAGCACTGGACGACCCGAATGAGACATTGCACAGAAAAAACTGTTTTGGCAAATACCAATCCAGATTTCACATCCCCCATCCGCTCACTTCCGTAATCGTCCTGGGAGCAAACCTATTCCCCCCACAATCCGGTTGACTTCCAATGTTTACTCTTGCATGGGGATTGGGATGCTGTCACGTCGTGCTACAAAATGAGCATTGACGTCGCGTCAGCTAGAAAGGGGCGAAATGAACGAACAAGAGCCTGCGAATGTATTCGATGTTTAAAATCCTATTCAGTCCCTACACAATATGATGGACGATATGAACGATACATATCTGCAACACACTATCATGAATTGACATTTCCCTTTCGCTCCGAAACTGTAACACAGTTGGTTTAGGTCTCCAATTTAGGCTCCGGAAGCAGAGTAAATTAAAGCAGCAGTCAGTTTTTCATTTCCTATCCGTACATGTGCCGTCGTTCTGTGCTACAATGTGTATACAGTGTTGAAAAAGGTTTCATTTTACTGGGAAGCGTTAGATTGAATAACATGGAATCGATGTAGGATAACCAGGTTTATTGATCATAGTTGCAAAAAGATGATTTTTACAGCACGAGTTGTACGTTTATCCAAAGAAGCTTGCCGAGTTACAACTTAACGGATGTACATGCGACGTACTAGGAGTGAAACTTTTCCGTTGCAGTATCAAATCTACCCTACACAACAGTATTTCTTGTTTTCGAACCAGAACCTTCCAAAATACAGCTATCGTTATCAACGATACTGTATTAGAGGAGAACATGCGAAGTACTGGGGTAAGGCCAGCATCAATCAAACGTTCTTCGCTTTTACGACACGGAACCAAACGCAAGTGTGTAGAACGACGCAACACTAACATCAACAACAACAGCAGCAGCCATTTGGCACCACCACGACACAATAAATAAAAATAAATAAATAAATACATTTATTATAAATTTATCACTAGATAATTTTAACAAAAAAATAGGCACAACAAGCACCAACCACCATGAATCAGCACCATCACATTTTACCATCAATTTCCAATGATTAAAATAGATCAATATCTCGACACACAATTGTCAAACATACAGGAACACGGATTAATAACGCATGGGCTGCCTTTGCAGGCGGAAATAGCTCCATTAGGCACCTAGGCGAATTGCTCCACGAACAGTACAGCCATGGGGCCCACAATTAAAACCTCTCCGCGAGCAATCGGGATCCTTGATTAATCTCCAACCATCCCGCCACGATAACGGTATTCATCCCCGTTTACAGTTTGGCAGTTATCTTGTTGAATCATGGCCACAACCATTCGGTCCCTCCATAAGAATTTATTTATCGCCCAGCAAAACAAGTCATCGTTGCCTCCGGCTGGCGGCATCATCGTCATCGTGGTCCGCTTCTGCCTTGCAGAGTAATATGCCGAGCGACAGAATACGGAAGAAGCACATTAAAGGCACGTGGACAATTATTACGCCAATGCGCCTCTTCACAGTGGAGCCAATGCGTCCAGGCTGTTTGTATTATTACATTCATAAAGGATTCCACCGCAAATTTTATCGTTCCAACAGTGTGGTTGGTTAACTCTTCTCTTCCCGTTTCCCCTAGCTTCGACGTTCAGGCAGTTGGGCTGGTTGTTGTCATCGTTCAAACTTCCCGTTGATCGTTGTTCATTCAGGGAGCGTATTTCGAGACGCCGAGCTTGATGGTTTATGCAGCGACAACCCCAGTTCGTTTATTGTTTTATGTTGTCTTCACAGAAAATTTAATTTTGCTGCAGCCCACATTCTTGTACAATTTCGGCTTCGGACTGGCTGTGGTTGGAGCAAAGACATTTGACTGCTTTATTGCTTCTTCGTTATCGATTATATTAGACATAGCCGGGAAGCCATTCAATATTTGTTTGTTAGGGGAACCATACAGTCATAAGTCTACCGAAGTTGCACTTTGAAGGTTGTGGTAGAACATTTTTGGTATATAAAAAGATCGATTATAAAATATGTCATATTTTATTAAAACACTAGCTGTATGTATCCGGCCTTGCCCGGAATTGTAAGTTTCTCCGTTGCTGTTACAATTGGGAAGTGATAAAATCGGTAGATAACACGGTCTGTGAGTTTTGTTATTATATTGATGATAAGAGCAAATGATATAGGTTAAATTAAGCAACGTCTTTTCAACGCCACGTGCAGCGTTAAAATAACGCAGATGTGCATCGGCGCGGCTCAGTTACCGTTTTTCCCGGGGTACAACTGCGTTTATCTGACGCCGCGTGTACTCAGCTTTGAAAACACGCTGGGTGGGCATCGAGTCTTAGATTAGAGAAAATGTGGATCCAATTTAGATGAAATCGACCTACGTTATACTTAATTGTTTGTGTTTCAATTAGAATAAATAATATGTATCCCTAATTTGGTTTAGATAAGTCAAGGGATTTAGAAGATATACTGAATTGCTTGTCTTCTCCTTCCTAGCAGTTAAATGATCATTTTTGACGTAGGATTACGTCCTTCGGGAAAATAGGGGGTCATTCTGCAGCCCGTAGAAGGCCCGACTTCCACAGATGATGCGCCTTCGTATTTCACGACTAACATTGTTATCAGCCGTTAGCAAGGATCCGAGGTAGACGAATTCCTCGACAACCTCGTGTCTATCGTAACACTGCTTCCCAGGCGGGCCCTGTCGCGCTCGGTTCCGCCCACAAGCATGTACTTTGTCTTTGAGGCATTCACCACCAGTCCAACTTTTGTTGCTTCACGGTTGCTTCAGGCGGGTGTACAGTTCTGCCACCTTTGCAAATGATCGGCTGACAATGTCCATGTCATCCGCGAAACAAATAAATTGACTGGATCTGTTGAAAATCGTACCCCGGCTGTTACACCCGGCTCTCCGCATGACACCTTCTAGCGCAATGTTGAACAACAGGCACGAAAGTCCATCACCTTGTCTTAGTCCCCGGAGGGATTCGAACGAACTGGAGTATTCGCCCGAAATCTTCACACAGTTTTGCACACCATCCACCGTTGCTTTGATCAGTCTGGTAAGCTTCCCAGGAAAGCTGTTCTCGTCCATAATTTTCCAGAGCTCTACGCGGTATTCACGGCATTTTTGAAGGATTTGCCGTACAGTAAAGATATGATCCGTTGTTGAGCGGCCGTCAACGAAGCCGGCTTGATAACTTCCCACAAACTCATTCACTAATGGTGACAGACGACGGAAGATGATCTGGGATATCACTTTGTAGGCGGCATTAAGGATGGTGATCGCTCGAAAGTACTCACACTCCAGCTTGTCGCCTTTCTTGTAGATGGGGCATATAACCCCTTCCTTCCACTCCTCCGGTAGCTGTTCAGTTTCCCAGATTCTGACTATCAATTTGTGCAGGCAAGTGGCTAGCTAGGAGCACGAAGCGTTTTCGGGATGCGTTGAGCTTCTGATAGAACTTGCGTGTTTCTTGAGAACGGTTCAGCTGATCCATCACCTCGCACTCCGCTTTTTCCAGGCGGCGTTTCTTCTCCTGAAAAAGGCGTGTCTGCTGTCTCCGCTTCCGTCTATAACGTTCCACGTTCTGCCGGGTACCTTGCTGCAGCGCGACCGCCCGCGTTCCATGTCCTTCATTCCTAAACTTCATTTTTTGTCCATCTATTTTCAGTTCTTGAGACTAACTCTACCTTGAGCAGGTGTTTTTGTGGGCTGTTCGGCCACATTGAGAGTTGACAGTCAATGTCAACTTCTCTCCACGAACAGCCTAGATAGCCGTGTGGTGTCGGCAGCTGGTTATCTGGTTAAGAATAGCATTATGGCACAGACAAACAGACATGACACATTGAACATTCACTCATCAAATTCATCGTCGTTCAAACACTAACGACATCTGTTGATTTTAGTTAGTTTGGCAAACCACGAACCAGATGGCGGTAGTGTGCAAACGTCAAACTCGAGCAAATCCTATGCGCGCGCCACGAGTGATAGATTGGCCAACTAATAATTATTTAAATTGACCAGTAAATCAGTGAACGATGGAAATTTGTCGAGTGTTATGTCTGTTTGTCTGTGATTATGGATTGCCTGTTCCAGTGGTAAAAGTCCACCATACAGGTGATCCCTAATTCTTGGTGTGATGCGGCTTTATGCTAACCGTGTCTACGAATGAATGGTTAGGGGGGTTTAATAAGAGCTTAACCGCAAACGGAGCCTGTGAAGCACCAGTAGTGCCCCCTTCACAGTATTTAGCCCTCGCTGCGCTAATCGGAGCTATGGCGTAGTTGACTTTTTGCTTCTCCGAGATAATCGGCTACTCTTATTCAATCTCAACGTGAGGTTAAATAAGAGTGCACAGATAAAAATATGTTGAGATTTTAAATGTATGTCCATGCACATATTTGGAGCATGCAAATAAATGTAATATTCAAACGATTTCACTATTCTTTTAAATTAAAATAAATTTAAACGGTGCTTGCTTGTAAAATTCAATCAAATTTAATGGAATATCGAGTGTTAATTCGTTTGATGAGATAAGCTGCAATTTTACACGTCGTTGAATTTTCCAAATAATTTGCTGTGTGGGGTTATGAATATGTGTTTTACTTAGTTTTCATCAAATTGTCACCTATATGGATTCGCATGATGCGTTTTTCACAGTGTACTCTGTGTTTCGTCCTTGACGTTCAGCTTCGGCTACTCCTGTTCAGTCTCAACGTGAGGTTGAATAAGAGTGGGGTTATGAATATGTGTTTTACTTAGTTTTTAACAAATTGCTACCTATCCAGCTTTCCACGCTCGCCATAATGGCGGATGCTATAACATTTTTGACAATAACTGCTTCCCGACATTGAACTGAATTTTCCATCCAAGCAAACTATAATACATCTTTCGTTACCAATAACAGCCAATCTGTTGTTTGTTGATCATCAATAAGAAAATTGATAATGGAATTCTTTCAAATTTCATATTAAAGTACTAATGTTTGTTTTATTTTAGATATTTAGAAACCCTCATAACTATATGGACATCAAAATTCCACAAGCTGACAATTTGATCGCAAAGTCGATGATGAACATGGTGATTTAGTTTTGCCGGTGTAATAGCAGACGTAGCAATATTAAGGATCGGGAGGTACTTCGAATAGCACAAAGACGCCAAGTTATGCCATTTCAAGAATGTCCATGCCCTCGAATATCGATTCACTGTGAACGAAATGTTTCGATTAATTCTTTCTGTATACGAAATTTAGACCTCCGTCTCAAGCAAAGGAAATTGTTTGTTCCATCTTTGTCTGTATTGACATCTTCATTTTTGATTCCAGGGCAAAAGAAGTATACTCCAGTAAACAGTACAGAACATCTGCTTGACCGCACTGAGCCTCATTCGCATATCAGCATACAATTTTATCAGACACTCTCTTGTCAACAGGGGAAGTGGCTTAATTTTGTGTGGTGGAGTTGTATTGTACATACAAAAGGGAATCAATGCTACCCCTATACTCAAATCAACATTTAACCCAGAGATTCCAGTTTCGAGTTCCTTGCCATCCAAGTGACGATCAACAACCTTAATATCGGCGTGGCAACCATTTACAATCCTATATGCTCGAATCCTCACGAGAATGTTATGTAAAGATGCTTCTTGATCTTCTTGATTTTTGGTTCGACAAGCTATTTGTGGTCTTAGATTTCAACATTAACGCCGCCTCCACTTCCTTGCCAACAGCGAACCACAGAGCATGACATCGCATAAACACTACATAAACAGGTTGAAGTTTGTACTACCAACGAGCCCCTCACGCATAACCGACAATACAATGACTACCATCGTTCTTCTGATCACAAACTCTCCTGACTGTATATTCACGTTGAAGAGCAGCACAGCGAACTAGTGCAAACTCTTTTACAGACCACGAGGTAGTGTTCTCGCTTATTAATACGTAAATCTACTCTATGAACTATCCTTGTCAGGATATTGTGCTATCGACCGGCGCAAGCCGATTTCTCAACGAACATCGAGCAGGTAGTTTCTCTGATGGAAATGGCGCTTTACCAACGGAACCCAAACTGATTTAGAGTAAACAACCAAGGCAAATTCACTTATTTTTGGTGTCGATAATTGTGTTTACAGGTGGGTCAGATGAGGAAGAATGAAAGGACATAATAGTTTAATGAAAGAAAATGGGATCTCATCTGTTCCAGTAGCATTCGTCTAAATCTCGTATCTTTTGGACTTCTTCGCTGGTCGTATGACGAAAATTGAGTTCCGTCACACCATGAATATCTGCTGAGCGTGGAGAAACAGCGGTTGGCAATGTGGGTCTGTCCAAACGTTTAGTTATCAACATGGGTTCTTTCGGGGAGTGAGCTCTTCTTAACATTGTTTTGTATCCCCTCTGTCTTCATATTACTCCACAGTTTCTTCGCAGGCAGATTGTGGTCGCATAGCATTTTTGGCAGCACACACCTTTTTGAGCCACGTCTTTTGTTGATGAGAAGAGAGTGTCTGCTAACATTGTATCTTGTATGTCCAGGAATCAAAACGGAGATGTTCTTACGGACAAAGACGAACAATTTTCTTTAGCTTGAGACAAAAGGATAGATTTCGTATTAAGAATTAATCGATAATATTTCGTTCACAGTGAATCGATATTCGAGGACAGGGACATTCATACACCTAAATGACTTCGAATTGGCGGATGATGTTGCACTCCTCGCGCAACGGCGCTCTGATATGCAGAGTAAGCTCAACGACCTTGCCGAGCACTCCTCTTCGGCAGGTTTAGTCATCAACGTCAACAAAACCAAATCGTTGGATGTAAACACGGTGACTCCTTCCAGTTTCACAGTAGCCGGGCAACCAGTGGAGAATGTTGAAAGCTTCCAATATCTTGGTAGCCAAATGGCATCAGACGGCGGTACCAAGATCGACATAGGCACACGGATAAAGAAAGCAAGGGCTGCCTTTGTGAGTTTAAGAAATATCTGGAAAAACAGGCAGATAAGTGAACGCACCAAAATACGAATTTTCAACTCTAACGTTAAATCTGTGCTGTTATATGCTAGCGAAACATGGTGTGTATCAGTGGAGAACACTCAACGGCTGCAGGTGTTCATTAACAGATGCCTGCGGTATATAATTCGGGCCTGGTGGCCTCAAAACTGGATCTCAAACAACGAGCTCCATCGTCGTTGTCACCAGAGGCCGATAGCAATAGAAATTCGGGATCGGAAGTGGGGCTGGGTCGGCCACACTCTACGTAGGGGCGGAAACGATATCTGCAAACAAGCATTAGACTGGAACCCAGCGGGACATCGCAGCAGAGGCAGACCCAGAGGCTCATGGCGGCGAAGCCTCAATAAAGAAATAAAAGAAGTCGACCGAAATCTAACCTGGCAACAGGTTAAAGCGATAGCCGGGCAACGCTCAGGATGGAGATCTTTGAAGTCGGCCCTTTGCACCACCGGAGGTGTACAGGATCCATAAGTAAGTAAGTAAAGGACATTCTTGAGATGGCATAACTTGGCGTCTTTGTACTATTCGAAGTACCTCCTGATCCTTAATATTGTTACGTCTACTATTGCACCGGTAAAAGTAAACTATCATGATAAGAAAATTATTTTGAGCTTTTTAGTGGAATGTTTTCACCTGTCATAAGACGAGTTTGAACAATCCCATTGAATTCCACCACTTCATTGTATCTTGACAGATACGTATTTCGACCTCAACAGTAAGGCCGTCTTCAGTGTCTTGTACTTGACTCGACTAGTCGACTAAATCGAGTCAAGTACAAGACACTGAAGACGGCCTTACTGTTGAGGTCGAAATACGTATCTGTCAAGATACAATCAAGTGGTGGAATTCAATGGGATTGTTCAAACTCGTCTTATGACAGGTAAACTATCATGTTCATCAGCGACTTTGGGATCAGATTCTCAGCTTGCGGAAAAAACACATTTTGATGTTCATTTCGTAAAGTATTAATAATAATAATTAATAATTATATTAATAATTATATCTATGGTATTTGCTCTCATAAATAGTGATTAGGGTATCTTAAATAAACCAAACATTAGTATTTGAATATGAAATAATGGGAATTGTTCGAAAAAAAATCCATTATCAATTTTCTTGTTAATGATCAACAAACAACACATTGGCTGTTATTGGTTACGGAAAATATATATAGTTTGCTTGGATACAAATTTCAGTTCAGTGTCGGGAAGCAGTTAGTGTCAAAATGTTTATAGCATCCGCCATTATGGCGAGCGTGGAAAGCTGGATATGGATTCGCATTATGCGTTTTTATTACAATGTACTTTGTGTTTGTCACCTATATGGATTCGCATTATGCGTTTTTCACAGTGTACAGTGTACAGTGTCTTTGACGTTCGGCTTCGGCTACTCTTGTTTATTCTCAACTTGAGCCAATAAGGATGGGGTTTTGAATATGTTTTATTTACTTAGCGACCGCATGCGTACGGCAATCAAACTCATCAAATGCCTTAGCCAAGCAAGCCTTTGGCACAGCAGAGTGTGATTGATTCGCACTCTATACAAATTCACCCAGCCCGTTGTTGGGGGCATAGAGTGTGGTGCTCTCGATTAATAAACAATGTGCACTTGCTTGACTGTCGATATACAACAGTAAAGCACATGTGAAGATTGGACAAATCAAGCATCCGAAAGATATTCCATTTGCAAAAAAGAGCTAACCGCGGTGGAGGTTACTCGGATTCTGATGGCTTTTTCACAAACGTGACCTTCAAGTGGTCTTGTTGTGTAGGGGTTATCACGCTTATCTAGAGAGTAGGAGGTTGAGGGTTCGAGTCCCTCCAAGACACGGGGATTCTTTTTCGCAAATTTCATATCAATTTGTCCATTTCGAAACATGTGTTGTGCAATGGTTTTCGTACGGCCGAGCTGCCGAAAATCAGTAGGGGAAACTGGACACACATAATCCCCATTTTTATTTCGGATGTTTCTCGATGTAAAATGCTTATATTTATATGATTTAAGATGGACTTGATGTACAATTTAATTAGTTATTCAAAACATCATCGGAAGAAATTATTTGTTCGTGAAAGTTATCAAAAATCGATTTTACTAAAAGATAGAAAATTTAGCATTTTCAAACCTTGCGGGAGACTTGATCCCCATATCGAGGGGAAATGATCCCTTTATAAGCTGAACATATTTAGGTTCTTTCAAGTCTGATAAAAGACCAAATTGGTTTGTTTTCAAATCCTAACAACTATTTATAGTTTAACGTAAAAACAGTATGGCAAAAATTAATAATATTGTTGGTGTTAAGTAAGGCAAGTATTTTGGTTCTCCAATAGAGTAACAGTGACAATCTCCAACATAGTTGACATGCTGATGATTATTTATGCAATCAATCCACGCCACTGGCACTGAAAGGCAGGGGTCGTACTACGACAACAATGATGTTTCCAAGAGAATCTCTCTGTGTGGCTGATACAGTCATGATACCAAAACTGGTTGATCGATACATAAATATTAAATATATCTTTTTTGTTTTTAAATCTACTTATACTGTTTATAATTTTAAAAATTAGCCGCGCTTAAAAACCTTTCCCGCACTTAAAAACATATCCCAGTGTGCCTATTTCGGAATAAACCAAAAATGTCTTTGATGCATCGCGGTCGCCAGCCTACTACCAATACCACGATCATGATCCTACCAGGCTGGTGATTCCATAAATCAATGTGGTACTGTCACTCATGCTTGAAGCATTGTATTTACGTGTATATTATTAATACATGAATGCGATTTCTTTTAAAATACTGAATAGCGATAGGATTAACCTATTGTTAAAACGTTTTAAAGGAAGACAAACAGGAAGACTTGCGATAAAATACGATGAAAATAGTATTTCTAAATAAACTTAACCCATTTATAAAAGAAAGTACTATTGAATAATAGATCTAACAGTACTGATTTTACACAATCAATTGGCAAATTCAAAATACGCGTGTGCTTGAATAATAAAATTGTAGGAAGTACCTAAATAAATCTTTTTGCCTTTCTCGTATACTAAGTATACGGTAAAGGCTATATGATCGCTCCAAAAACAAACTTTTTATAGAAGGCCCGGAGACCCATAGTGTTATATACCAATCGACTCAGTTCGACGAATCGAGGTGATGGCTGTGTGTGTGTCTGTGTGTGTATGTGTGTGTGTGTCTGTGAGTGCGCAAAACTACTCAACAAATGTCACTCCTTTTTCGAGCACTTATCCTCAACCGATTTGCTCGCAACAAGTTGCATTCGACGCAGAATCCTGTCCCATTGTTTCCTATTTGAAATTGGCCAGATCGAACTATGGGATCGAAAGTTATGGCCAAAATACAAATACATTTGAAAAAATCGTGTAAAAATGTCACTCATTTTTCGGGCACTCATCCTCAACCGATTTGCTCGCAACAAGTTGCATTCGACGCAGAATCCTGTCTCATTGTTTCCTATTTGAAATTGGCCAGATCGGACTATGGGATCGAAAGTTATGGTCAAAACACAAATTCATACAAAAAAATCGCGTAAAAAACGTCACTCATTTACGGACACTTATTCTCAACCGATTTGCTCGCAACAAGTTGCATTCGACGCAGAATCCTGTCCCATTATTTTCTATTTGAAATTGGCCAGAACGGACTATGGGATCGAGAGTTATGGCCAAAATACAAATTCATACGAAAATATTGCGTAAGAAATGTCACTCATTTTTCAGGCACTTATTCTCAACCGATTTGCTCGCAACAAATTGCATTCGACGCATTCCTTTCCCATTATTTCCTATCGAAAATTGGACAGGTCGGACTATGGGATCGGAAGTTATGACCAAAATACCTTTTTTCATAAAAATCACAAAAAATGTCACCTATTTTTCGGACACCTAACCTTGATCGATTCACACGCAACAAGTTGCATTCGATGCAGAATCCTGTCCCATTGTTTCCTATTGAAAATTGGCTAGATCGGACTATGGGATCGGAAGTTATGGCCGAAACACCATTTTAGCCTTTTTATACGAAAAGGCTGTATGTTCGCTCCAAAAACCAAACTTTTACAGAAGGCCTGGAGACCCATAGTGTTATATACCAATCGATTCAGCTCGACGAACTGAGATGATGTCTCTGTCTCATATTGTAGATCAAGCTGAAAACCGAACCGAGGTCCCGCGAAATCGCATTTCCGGATGTTGCAACTGCATCGCGAGTAGTGCGCAACTGTGCCATAGTCGGGCACCACTCGCGATGCAGTTGCGACATCCGGAAATGGGACAAAATATGATTTTCGGTTTTCAACTGGATCTACAATATCTTTGCCATAAATAATCTGATTTTCATAGAACGGACAAAGAAATTTGTCTTTTTACTCCTAGCCACTAGCTCATCTTTTTCAAGCACACACATTTTACGAAGGTCGAGAAAGGCACCATCACCGCTAGGTGGATTAATCTGGGTTTTTAACTTTTAATAACGGAAACGAATCATAACAGATCAATAAGTTGCATGTAATATGTACAATAATATACAAATGCAATGGAATACAACAAACGCCTTAATGTAGGCAATTACGGGATCAAGTGTGTCCATACTGTGGGGGATCAAGTGTATCCATGTTGAGTTTATTTATCCACTCAATTTGAAATGAGCAATAATCAATTTAATGAGCTTATTCAATTCTGCAATAATAAAACTGCGTCCAGTAAAAATTTGACACGTTTTGGTTGGATATATTCAAAGTTATTAAACTTTCTACCTTTGCAGAAAAAAAGAATTGAGAACGCTAAAATATTAAAACCTTTCTAAAACCCATATACATAAAGGAACTAACATCAAATGTAACTCAGATTCAATTATTTGTTTAACGGATCTTTTTACACAAATCAGTGGTATAAACATTTTATTAGGTTTCGAGAAAACAGGGGGGGATCATGTGTCCCCGGGGATCACGTGTGTCCAGTTTCCCCTACTACAATAAGTTTTTCTTCTTCTTCAATGGCTCTTGACCGGTTTTTCAACTTAGTATACTATTAGCACTTCCTCAGTTATTAATTGAAAGCATTTCTATGGCCGCCATTGCATGAGTTAGTATCTTGTGTGGCACGTATAATGGATACACTATGCCCAGGGTGTCGAGAAAGTTTCCAATCCGTAAACATCCTAGACCGGACCGAGAATCGAACTCGCCATCTCTGGATTGGCAATCCTTCGCCTTTGCTAACAAGACTACTGGAGACTGCATTAAGTTGCCATCTGTCAATATTTTGGCTTAAGAAGTGAAAATTATTGAATAATAATAAAAAAGAAATAGTTTCCAAATATTGAACTGAATGGAATTTAATTCACCCCGCCACACCCTACTATCTTTAAATCATCAATCTCAGAGGAGGAATAAAACAAAGCACATACAAATTCAAAATACGCACTAGACGAAGATCTCTGTCGAAAGAACAAAAGAAAACTCATTAGGAATGCTACCTCAAACTACTGATTGGAAAACTCCATCGGCACTGGCAGCGAGACGCATTTGTCTTTTAGCACTGGAAATAATGGCGCAAAACGAAATCTACATTTTCCACACTGATTTCATCATCAAATCAAACAAAAGTGGTGCTTGCGGCGGCGCGGCAGTATGACGAGATGAGACAGGGAAATGATGAAAAAAGAAAAGTATGTATCTTGGAACGAAATCTCTGGAGTGCCTCGGGAGGATTCTTTCACTTGGGATTCGCCTTTCGAGATTGTCGCTGCTTTATTTTTTTCTTTCTCTAGGCAGCCAGAAGGTGGGGATGGTAGAGCACTTCTCGAGGAGACAAGTTTCAAGTTGTTCTCAAGATGTTCGAAAAAAGTGAAGCGACAAACCGAAGAAGACGATCCCCCTTCCGACTATTTACCTACTAAATCTTTTTTCGTTGGCATTTATTCTACTGTTCAGTTGCCATGCTCACCAGCCGTGACTAGATTGGAATGTGTGTCCCTGCTTCTGGGTTAGTCCCAGTTCTCACTCAAGGGACCGTAGACATTATTCTCACAGATCGTTGAGCACCGCACGAACCTGCAATGTATATCGAACTGTCGATTGAGTTTTTTAGTGCGTTGAGATAGAATTAAGCACGAAGCAGGTGCGAGTAAGATGTCTTAGTATTTTTTAGCGTTTCGAAATTAGATATTCGTTATTCAATTACATGGACGTTAAACGATATTCTTCTTCTGATTAATTGCAACATTGGAAATAATCCTACACTTTTACACAAATTGTAGAAAAGCCTGATAACATCTATGACGATTTTCAAATCTTCTTCTTCTTCTTCTTATTGGCATTACATCCCCACAATGGGACAGAGCCGCCTCGCAGCTTAGTGTTCATTAAGCACTTCCATAGTTATTAACTGCGAGGTTTCTAAGCCAGTTTACCTTTTTTGCATTCGTATATTATGAGGCTAACACGATGATACTTTAATGCCCAGGGAAATCGAGACAATTTCCAATCCGAAAATTGCCTAGACCGGCACCGGGAATCGAACCCAGCCACCCTCAGCATGGTCTTGCTTTGTAGCTGCGCATCTTACCGCACGGCTAAGGAGGGCCCCGATTTTCAAATAATGAATGGCAAATACCGTTTTTACTCAAATCCCGATCAGGTTCATATTCCAAACACTCGTTACATGAAGATTTATCTGAAACATTTCGTTATCTTATATACATAAAAATGCATTTCTATCTGTCTGAACCTTATAGAATCGAAAACTATTGAACCTATCGGCGTGATAATTTTGTATGCATGTGTTTTTGGGTCCGGGTAAGGATCCTAAGATGGTTGGAGACTCCTCCCAGCTCATACAAATAAAACACAAATTTCTGCATCGAGAACTAATCAAGCAAATGGAACAGAATTTGGCATGTGGACCCTTCCCCGCTCTAGAAGGGGGGGGGGGGGGCCTCTCCTACAAATAAAACGCACATTTATACATAACTCGGGAACTAATCAAGCAAATGGACTCCAATGTGGGATGAAAAAATAAGTTTTGAAGTTTGGTTAGCAAAATGAAATTGAATTCATACGTCCTGGCTACTTTTTGCGGCAGTTTCAAATTTGAATCTGTAAAATGACCACAGTATCTTCCCGAAGGGGTATGGCAGGAGAGCAAGGATCGAAATTATAGGCGGAGATTTTATGCGGCTCACCAATTGCAATAAGCGAGAGAGAAGTTTTTTGACAGTCAAGATTAAGGTGGTACATGGAGGAGGCGAATACCCGAATAAAAAATACAGTAGAATAACAATACATTTTTTTGCAACACTACTATTAACCCTTTTGTTACCGACAGGGTACCCGGGTACCTTTTTCGTTTTCAAGTGAAATTTTTTTAGGGTTCTAAACATCGCAGAAAATTGAAACTCCGTGACATCTTCAAACTCGGCAAAATTAAGGTTTGGGTGGTACGAAAATGAAAATCCAGTAAGGGGGGGCTTGGGGAGGGGCTTCTGAATATTTTTACCCCGTAACGTACCGACAGGGTACCCGGGTACCCACGTTTTGGTATGACCATAACTTCGTCAGTTTTCAACCGATTTGGACGATTCCATTTGCTATGGATTAAGAAATTCATCCTCTATCCGATCCATGTCACAAAGGACCGATCCGGATTACCTGGTCACCGGAGTTCCGGATTTGCTAGACCATGTCTCAAAAATGGAGAAGTTGATCTTATAGAATCCAAATGATGATTTCTTGTATCCTGAGTTACCAGTTTCGCAGAAAATTCGAGGGTTATGACTTCCCAACGTATTAGGACCACGTGGTCATATGGACTCGGAACGGACATCCCGGAATAGGTTCCCGTGGGCCCTATAGTGGCCGCAAATTCATTCCTGGCAATATGGGTATCAAAATTCTTGAAATTGTTTCGGAAACATGTTAATGATATAGTTGAAACCATAGGATGGATATGAACCGGAACGGTCATTCTGGAACAGGTTCCCGGAGGGCCCGTAGTGGCCAAAAACTCATTTAGAATAAACCCTAGCAATATGGGTATCAAAATTCTTGGAATTGTTCCGGAAACATATTTTCCATGTAGTTGAAACCATAGGATGGATATGAACCGAAATGGTCATTCTGGAACAGGTTCCCGGAGGGCCCGTAGGGGCCAAAAATTCATTTAGAATAAACCCTAGCAATATGGGTATCAAATTTCTTGGAATTGTTTCGGAAACATGTTATTCATATAGTTGAAACCATAGGATGGATATGAACCGGAACGGTCATTCTGGAACAGGTTCCCGGAGGGCCCGTAGGGGCCAAAAACTCGTTTAGAATAAACCCTGGAAATATGGGTATCAAAATTCTTGAAATTGTTTCGGAAACATGTTAATGATATAGTTGAAACCATAGGATGGATATGAACCGGAACGGTCATTCTGGAACAGGTTCCCGGAGGGCCCGTAGGGGCCAAAAACTCATTTAGAATAAACCCTAGCAATATGGGTATCAAAATTCTTGGAATTGTTCCGGAAACATGTTATTCATATAGTTGAAACCATAGGATGGATATGAACCGGAACGGTCATTCTGGAACAGGCTCCCGGAGGGCCCGTAGAGGCCAAAAACTCATTTAGAATAAACCCTAGCAATATGGGTATCAAAATTCTTGGAATTGTTCCGGAAACATGTTTTCCATGTAGTTGAGACCATAGGATGGATATCAACCGGAATGGTCATTCTGGAACAGGTTCCCGGAGGGCCTACAGTGACCATAAATTCATTTGGGAGAATCCCTGGCAATATGGGTATCAAAATTCTTGGAATTGTTTCGGAAACATGTTTTTCATGTAGTTGAGACCATAGGATGGATATCAACAGGAACGGTCATTCTGGAACAAGTTGCCGAAAGGCCAGTAGTGGCCAAAAACTCATTTAGAATAAACACTGGCAATTTTTTTTTATTCCTCTCTTTATTTGGTAGGCACTCTGTGTTACTTAACCGCTACTGTGCCGAGATCTACTGTGACATTCTGCTGCCAGAATCCACACAGAATCTATTTTTAGATTTTCCATTATCATTATTGTTGTCGTTGCTTGTCCATCTCATCGTGAGTCCATTGTGTCCGTTTGTCCATGTCGTCTATCCAATGATCGTTGCATTGTTCGGTTGCCATTTATCCGGGTAACGTTGGAGGAATGCCTCCGAGAAGAACAAGTTGTCAGTCGCCATCAAGCAGCAGTGACGGTAAGGCGTGCACCCCAGAACGCCACCGTATGGGCTGCGGATCCGGCGACTGACGAGGGTTTGGTGGAGGGGCTGGGAATCGAACCCATGACCATTCGCTTGTAAGGCGAACGTATAGCCAACTATGCTACGGGACCCCCTTCTAAACACTGGCAATATTAGTATCAAAATTCTTGGAATTTTTCCGGAAACATGTTTTTCGTGTAGTTGAGACCATAGGATAGATATCAACCGGAATTGTAATTCTTGTACAGTTTCCCGGAGGCCTAAAGCAACCATAAATTCATTTAAAATAAACCCTGGCAATATGGGTATGAAAACTCTTGGAATTGTTTCGGAAATATGTTATCCATAAAGTTGAAACCATAGGATGGATATCAACCAGAATAGTCATCCTAGAACAAGTTGCCGAAAGGC
Source organism: Armigeres subalbatus (assembly GCF_024139115.2). Taxonomy (NCBI): domain Eukaryota; kingdom Metazoa; phylum Arthropoda; class Insecta; order Diptera; family Culicidae; genus Armigeres; species Armigeres subalbatus. The sequence continues at coordinate 178,748,733 of NC_085141.1, read as the reverse complement.
CTTCAGTGGCCACAAACTCATTTAGAAGACACCCTGGCATCAAAATTCTTGGAATATTTTCGGAAACATGTTTTCCAAGAAGATGGGACTGATGTTGGGTCATTAGGCTGAATGGATGTTAGGCCGAATGGTTATTGAGTCGAATGAGAAGTGAGGAGTGAATAGTAAGAAGTGAGAAGTGGAAAGTTAAAAGGGAAATGAGAGAAATGACAAGAGAGAAGAGAGAAGTGAAAAGTTACACAGTGTTGACCCGATTTTGTCACTCCCCGATTTTATCTACCTCCGTCACGTTTTTGATCCATTTTGTCACCACATTATTCAGCAAACACCAATGATACTTACAGCGCCTGTGGTTCATTATAAATAATTTCTGAGTACCTGTCAAGAATTTTTAAGTCTTTTTGACAAGAAATAACGGAAAAAGAAGATAGCAAGTGTTTCTTCTAAATGAGGGTCCCCTCAGAAAACTGTTTGAGAATGACCGGTCCATTGTCAAACCATCTTATGGCCTAATAACCCAAAAGATACTGCTTCCGAGACATTTTCATGAATTTTGATACCCATCCATTGTCAAACCATCCTATGTATGGTCCAATTACTTACCGTATCATGCTTCCGATACAATGTCATGAATTTTGATACCCACATTGCCAGGATTTCTTCAGAATGAGTTTGTGGCCACTTTAGGCCCCACGGGAACCTGTTCCAGGATGACCGGTCCGTTGTCAAACCATCCTATGGTCCAATTACTTATCGGATCATGCTTCCGATACAATTTCATGAATTTTGATACCCATATTGCCAGGGTTTCTTCAAAATGAGTTTGTGGCCACTTTAGGCCCCACGGGAACTTGTTCCAGGATGACCGGTCCGTTGTCAAACCATCCAATGGTCCAATTACTTATCAGATCATGCTTCTGAAACAATTTCATGAATTTTGATACCCATATTGCCAGGGTTTCTTCAAAATGAGTTTGTGGCCACTTTAGGCCCCACGGGAACCTGTTCCAGGATGACCGGTCCGTTGTCAAACCATCCTATGGTCCAATTACTTATCAGATCATACTTCCTAAACAACTTCATGAATTTTGATACCCATATTGCCAGGGTTTCTTCAGAATAAGTTTGTGGCCACTTTAGGCCCCACGGGAACCTGTTTCAGGATGACCGGTCCGTTGTCAAACCATCCAATGGTCCAATCACTTATCGGATCATGCTTCCGATACAATTTCATGAATTTTAATACCCATATTGCCAGGGTTTCTTAAAAATGAGTTTGTGGCCACTTTAGGCCATCCAATGGTCCAATTACTTATCAGATCATGCTTCTGAAACAATTTCATGAATTTTGATACCCATATTGCCAGGGTTTCTTCAAAATGAGTTAGTGGCCACTTTAGGCCCCACGGGAACCTGTTCCAGGATGACCGGTCCGTTGTCAAACCATCCTATGGTCCAATTACTTATCAGATCATACTTCCTAAACAACTTCATGAATTTTGATACCCATATTGCCAGGGTTTCTTCAGAATAAGTTTGTGGCCACTTTAGGCCCGACGGGAACCTGTTTCCGGAATAACCGTTCCGGGATTTAATCATAAGATGGTCCTGTAACGTAGTTAAGTTATATTCATTAAATTTCCAACGAAGTTTATTAGTCATGACGCAAGAAATCTTCATTTGGTTGAATATATATCTTCAATTTACACATACTTTGGGACTTGGCCCAGTTAATCCGGAATTCCGGTTACCAGGTAATCCGAATCGGTTCTCTGTAACATGTATCGAATAGCGGGTAAGTTCCTGCATCCGTAGCAACCAAAATCGTCAAAATCGGTGAAAAACTGACAATGTTATGATCATTTTAAGTCCGTGGGTACCCGGGTACCCTGTCGGTAACGTAAGGGTGTTTTTTTTTGTCGGTAACAAAAGGGTTAATAACATTAAATTGGCAATAAATTATATTGTAAATGAAACCAAAGAAATACATTAGAATGCATTGTTATGAACCATTTACTCAAATGTAAATGAAGTTTTCGCAATAGAATGTACGGGTTGTTAAGTACCGTAACTATACAAAATCTGAGATTTTTCCATACATTTTTTCGTCACACAATAGAGTGTATGGTTAAAATATTGTTGAAATATCTGAACAAAACTGTTCAAAATACAATTGATTATATTGTATTTGTATAGTAAAACAATACGATTTTTGATTTCTCAGTAGTGATCACTTTAGTAGTAGCGTTACTGTTCAACAAAGCAATTTAAAAGGAAAAAATGCATATTTGGCGCTATGAGGCAAATATTGTTATATAGTTTATATGCAATGTAAAGAAACGTTTCAAAAGTTATCATTGTATGATTCTTAGGTACGAATGGAGTGTTCAATGGGTGTTCAATGCAGCTATTCCAACTCAAAAGTAAGACCGGTATCCAGTGGACCATGCAGACCTTCAAGATACGAACTCAAGAATAGTTTGAAGCAGCATTGATGTTTTGATAAATTTTTGACATGAGTGAAATATGTTTATAGATTTTTTTACATTGGTGAAATTGTGTTCCATGGGGCTATGCCAACCTTAAACATAAAGGTAAAGACCATACAGAAGAGGTTCCCAAACTGTGGGTCGCGACCCCCAGGGGGGTCGTGGTCTGTTCAGTGGTGGGTCGCGAAAGACAAATCATAATTCACATTATTGTTACTATTTTGTCTCACAAATCTATTCCATATTTTGAATTAGGATCTAAGTAATGATTTGATGATTAAAGAACAACAAACCTGACGAGGTCAACGGACTTTTTTTGTTATACGATATTTGGGCAAGTAGAAAAAAGTCCTATACAATCTAAATCTAAACCCCGAACCCAATCCAAAACCAATCCTAATCCAATTCGAATCCAATCTAAATAAAATCTAAATCTTTTTAAAATCCAATCCAAATCTACTTCAAATCCAATCCAAATCCAATCCTAATCAAACCGAAATCCAATTCAAATCCAATCTGAATAAATTTCAAATCCAATCCAACTTCAATTCAAATCTTATCCAAATCTAAACCACATCCAATCTAAAATATTGACGAAATTTGTGACAATACATGGAGTATGAAGCAATTTATTATGATTTGTCCAATCTAACGCGAACTCCTTTTTATCTAATTTTGCAAAGTGAATGCATTTGGTACCTGGTGGGTCGCAAGCAATATGGGATTCTGCTAGGTGGGTCGCATGTCTAAAAGTTTGGGAACCTCTGCCATACAGAACTTCAAGATCTTAGCACAAGAATAGTTCAGAGAGCAGTTGAGGTCCTGATGGGAATATTGTGACATGTTCATAATATAGAATTGATGTCTCTTGGAGCTATTCAGCTTTGTTGACCTTACTGGCTTTCAAGACATGAACTCAAGAATAGTTAAGAGCAGCGGTTCTCAACCTTCTTCTTGAGTGGTACCCCTTCCGGCTTATGCATCGCTGGAGGTAGCCCCCATACCTTTAAAGAGTGAAATATTTGTAGTTCAGTATTTTTCTACAACTAACCTTATTCAATAAAAGGTTATAGTGGTGAATGTTACACTCTAAAATATTTATCCAACTTGTTACACGGAAAATAAAAAAATAACTCTGAAAATTAAAAAAAATGCGACAGCATTGGATAGGAATTTTCAAACTCTCAAATATGTTGAAAAATCAAAAAAGATTTATAGATTCAAGAAACTATTTGATTGGATAAAAAACTTGAAAAACGGCGATAAGGCGTAACACGAGGACCTTCACCGACGTTTATTGCCTCAAATCGTTATACGTTTCGCTTGTTCGAAGTATTTTGGAATATGGTGTTACTATCTGGGCCCCGTATCATGCCGTGCAAATCGCTCGTCTGGAACGAGTCTAGAAGGTTTTCATACGATATGCACTTCGGTACCTTCCGTGGCGAACACGTGAGTTTCTTCCACCGTACCAACAACGATGTGCCTTGATTAATTTACCAACGCTACAACAGCGACGTGAGTTTCTCCAACGTTTGCTGATTTTTGACCTGCTCCAAGGCAATATCGACTGTTCTGAACTCTTGGGAAAGCTTCGGTTCAACGCTCCAGAAAGGGTAACCAGGCGATTTGATTTCTTTCGTCGTGCAGCGCATCGGACTCTTTATGGACAAAATAATCCGCTAGATGTGTGTTGTCACCGTTTTAATGATGTGTAGCTCTTGTTTGATTTTACTATGTCGAAAAATGTGTTCAGATCTAAGATTAATATTTAAGGTTCCAGTCTGTGTGATTTTTTTTATATTTTCGAAGACTCAAACAAATAAATAAACATAATTCTAAAAAATCAAATTGTGAAAGTTGTAATTCCCAAACCGTGTTCAGATCGATTTTAGATAGCAAAATAGGGATTTTAAGCTAAAATAAAAATTGGGTTGTAGAGGGTTATTCTTCTTTTTCACTCACAAAAATTTTACTCATTTTCACTCAATTAACATCTTGTTTACAGAAAAGAAGTAAAAAACCAATAATTAATCCACCTAGCGGTGATGTTGTCTCTCTCGTGCGCTTAAAACAGGTTAAAAAGCATACAAAAAAGTCTAAAATATCACTAATACGTGGGCAGTTCCGAAATATTCTCCAACTCTTCAAAGATTTTTGATTAGATAAAATCATGATGTAATGTTAATGTAATGCGTCGTTGATAAGGAGCTCTAGAGTTTTCGGAAACCTTAAAACAAAAGAAACAATGAAAGAAATACTCACAGAATAGTAAACAGAAAATAAGCACCAGCTCGTACATTTCGTAGTTGCTACTTCGTAATTAAACAGAACACAATCGTAAACGTACAGGGAACCAATTGATGGACCATGGGAGTTGCTTTCCAACTTCAATGTGCTCAGTCCGAGAGCTCTGAACTTTTCAATGGTCAATCACGGTGCCGGCCACGTCCTTACGGTCATCGGGGATGGGGAGGAAATGATGATGCAGTCACTATCACACTGCAAGCCGAGTATACCTCTGCACTTGGCATGATCTCATGCGGAATTTAATTGGAATTTGGGAGTATTAAGTTCTATGGCATACGTTCGTCTTGGTATTATGACATACCCAATATGGTTATTAATTGACAATGTTCTGAAAACTCCGATGTGAATATGTACAATATGTCCTCCGTCGGCTTTCGCAACGTAGCGGCTACTGAATGAGCCCGAAATTCCCAGTTCGGACGTATAAGAAAAAGTAAGGGAAAGGAACAGACCTGGGATTGGAACCACGACCTCCTGCGTATGAAGCAGAATTGGTATACGAGTAGATGAAAATAGCTCAATAATATCAAATCTTGAAAAGATAGCAAAATGAGATGCGGAGATGATTGATATAAGAGATAAAAGATCATACGACAATATCAATATTTTGCGCTAAAATATCATGAGGAGATCAAGTTATGCTGTTTGCAATAAGTGATCAATGGCACATGGTCCATTAGTTTGTTCTTTTCCATAGCATATCTTGATATTTGAAAGATATTTCGGTGCAAATTTTTGATATTGTTGCCTGTTCTTTTATCTCTTAAATCAATCAAGTCCGTATCATGTTTTGTTATTCTGTTCATGGGTTCTACCCGGTAGCCATATGACTAGACCTGTGCGCCGATTGAAATTTTATTGGCGGCGACGTGATATACCATTTTCTGTCAGCGGGGCGGCATGAGTAGACGTGAGCTAATTTCATGCATTAAAATTTCTGCGGATTTCTTTGGAAGCTTGCAGGAATTCATCCGGAAGTTCCTCCAGGAATTCCTCTGGAAGTTCCTCCGGAATTCTTCTGGAAGGTCCTCCTCGAATTCCTCCGAAAGTTGCTCCATGAGTTTTCCGGAAGTTCCTCCAGGAATTCAACGAAAGCTGCTCCAGGAATTCCTCCGGAAGTTCTCCAGGAATTCCGCCGGAAGTTTGGACAGAAATATTGTGAAAGTTCATCCCGAAATTCCTCCGAAAGTTCCTCTAGGAATTCCTCGGGAGGTCCTTCAGGAATTCTTCGGGATGTTCCTCAGGAGGTTCAACATTTTTTCTTAAAGTTGTTCATATATTTTTCTGAAAGTTCATCAAGGAATTCCTCCGAAAGTTCCTCCAGGCACTCCTCCGAAATTTCGGAAATCCTTCGGAAGTTTGTTAAAAAAAATCTTAAAGTTCATCGCGAAATTCTTAAAAAACTTACTCCAGGTATTTCTCCCGAAGTTCCTCCAGGAATTCTTTGGGAAGTTCCTCCGGAAGTTTGTATAGAATTTTTTTTGAAAAACATTTTTCTGAAAATTCATCCCGAAAGTTTCTCCTGGAATTCCTCCGGAAGGTCCTTCTCCGAAAGTTCATCCAGGAATTCATCCGGAAGTTTCTCCAGTAATTTTTCCGTAAGTTCCTCCAAGGTTTCTGTGGAAGTTCCACCTGAAATTTTCCGGAAGTCCCTCCTGGAATGCTTCCGGCAGTTGGTTAAAAAATTTTTCTGAAAGTTCATTCCGAAATTCCTCCGTCCAGGAATTGCTCCGGAGTTTCTTCCGGGAAATCTTTCAAAAGTTCCGCCAAGGATTCCACAAGGAGCCAGAACCAGAAATTCACATTATCCTTTTAAAATTCCCAGAAAATTCCTCTATGCTCACCTCCAATCCAGCTCCCGCGGATTGTGTCGGAAATTAATCCAAGTATGTAAAAGTAAAAGTAAAAGAGTTCCTTCAGAAATTGCTACAAAAATTCTTCTAAAAATTTCTCTAAATCCTCTCCGGAAAATCCTCTGAGAAATTCCGGATTTTTTCTAGAAATTATTTAAGTACATAATCCCGATAATTCCCACGAGAGCTTCTCCAGAAACAATTGAATTCATTTGGCAGTCTCACTAAGTAGCATTTTCTGCTGCGTCATCCGACCAAAACCAAAATGTCAAATAAAAAAAACGTATTTGAAGCTTATTAAAGTTTATTAAGATAAAATGAACAGAATGAAAAAATAAAACAGTTTTCACTCCAGACATTTTTTAGCAAATAATCGAGTATGATTGCATACCCACCTCAATGCTAAGCGAATTAATAAAAAAGAACGTGTCTGACGAAAAAAAAAACAGGAGATCGAAGTGAACGTATGTCTGAAAAAAAAAACAGGAGATCGAAGTGAACGTATGTCTGAGTCCCAAGTAAACGTATGTTTTCCCTTATCGCTATAGCACCTTGTTCGGTATGTGCATAAAGAGTCGTGTATGGACCTAGAGATGTCGTAAAATCCCGATTAATCGATTAGTTACTAATCGATTACTCTTGATTCTTGTCGATTATTGAATCGATTAATCATTGTATAGTAATCGATTCAAAATTAATCGATTATCACAACGATGAATCGATTAATCGAAATAATCAATTAATTTTCGACATCCTTATGATGTCGTAAAATTCTGATTAATCGATTAGTAACTAATCGATTACTCACGATTCCTCTCGATTATTGAATCGATCAATCGTTGGGTAATAATCGATTCAATATTAATCGATTATCACAACGATGAATCGATTAATCGAAGTAATCGATTAATTTGCGACATCTCTATATGGACCAGGGATGCCAGATTTGAAGACATTTGAATCTCTGTGAAGACATTTTGAAGACTTTTCAAAATATTTGAAGACTTATCTGCTTATTTGAAGAAACATGAAGACAATCAATAAGCCAGCGAATATAAAATACAATTTCATTATTTACTCATAAATTCTGCTACTTCTATATGCAAATTATGTAAACATTTCAAAAGTTATAATAGTCTTTGTCTCGGGCTTCAAATCTTAAAAACATTAAAAATCTAATAAAAATACATTCACAATAAAAATCTAATAAAAATACTTTCACACTAGCCGATTGATAGCTGCAACGCATTTTAGACTTCATACGCACTTAAAAACTCCCGATAGCAGAGCAGCATTCGTTTGAATTTTCTTTAGCGGTGGCAGCGTTTTTGACGTGTCTTCAAAAAGGTATTTCGATCATTATATCGAAACGTAATCACCGATCTGATTTACGGCAAAAATAGACTGAATTCTTCTATGACTTGTTTTAATCTTTTTTTTTCTAAATTCCTTCTGAATTCATCTGATCTTTTCGGCATTTCCATGTGACATTCCTCTGAATATCCGTCGGGAAACACTTTTCCGTGGATTTTAAAAAAAAAATTCAATAAAAATTTAAAAGAGGTAAGGAGAATTTCCGAAGAAAATTATGAGAAATTTTTCTAAATTCAAGGGAATTGAAATTGTAAATTCAGTATAGGTTATCGTAGAAATCAATAATTTTCGTTAAGAAAAACTAAAGTAAATCCTCATAAATTTAAACGGGAAGTTCTTCCTAAGTTTCACAAGTTCTTCTGAACTCTCACAATATTTTTAAAACCTACACCAGTTAATCTTTCACGTCAAACAAGAACGTAAATGTCGAGGAAGCATTTTCTATTTATTTTTAAATTTCAAATTAAACAATGTTCCTTTCGATTTCTGAATCGGAAAAAAATTCTGCCGCGTTCAGGATGATTAGCTTCATTGTTCCTCGAAAGAAGATTGGAAATCGATTCATTTTAGGACCCAATTCCTCTATGAATTTCTCCAAAAAATCGTTCTTCTATTCTTTCTGGAATTCCTTCTGTAGTTCCTCCAGGAATTTATCCGAAAGTTTCAGGGATTTCTCCGAAAAATCCTCCAGGAATTCCTTTGTAGTTTCCTCTAGGAGCTCCTCCGTAAGATTGTCCAGAAATTCCTGCGAATATCCTGTACATCCAAGAATTCCTTCGGAAAATCCTCCAGAACTCCTTCGGTAGTTTTTTCAAGAAATTCATCCGAAATTTCCCCAGGAATTCATGCGGAAGCTCCTGGAAGTTTCTCCAGGAATTCCTTTGGAAGATTCTCCAAGAATGAACCCCGACCACATATCGCAGCTACCTTCGATTACATGCGTATGTTTTCATGGCATTTAATAAATTTCGAAATGCTCAACCCAACTCCGAATAAATCAGCTAAAAACTAATTTAAAGTTTATTTAATCATAGTAGGATTTTACGTGGAATTGTTTATTGGCATGTTAAATTCCTTTCCTGCAAATCTGGGCTCAATCAGGCTCTTCCATCCAATTTCCTGTACGGAATAGTAACAGAGGTGTATTTTCCCATATATTTCGGCTAATATCCCCATATTAACTTCAAATCAATTGCGCCAGCTTATGCAATAACCGATCAGGCTGAAATTTTCAGAGAATGATTTTCTTATCTAAATGCAAAATCCTGGGGGGTGCCCCGTAGAATCTGACGACTTTTTGTATCCTGGGCCAGTCTATTATACAGTAATACCTCAAGAAGCTTCTCCAAAAAATCATCCAGAACTACCTCCAAGAATTCTTCCGGAAGTTTCTTCAGGAATACCACCGGAAATTCTTTCAGTAATATCCTTCAGAAATTCATCAAGAAAATCCTTCAGGAATCCCTCCAGAAAATCCCTCCGGAATTTTTCAGTGATGGACTCTAACAATTAAGAAAAGCACTCAAATAAAGTCTAAAAAAACCTCCGGAATTCATCCTGAACTTTCTACAGGAATTTCTTCTGAAGTTCCTCCTGAAAATCCTCCAATTTCTCCGGAAGTTCACTCTTAAAAATAATTAACTTTAAATATGACTGAAATGCGATTGGACTGAATAATTTGATGATTTAAACGTTTATCCGACTCAACTTTATGTTCTTTTCGATGTGAAATGCCAATCAATTTGAGCACATTGAGAAAACTATAAATTTACATTTACGATGATTCAATCCGCTATATTATTTTCCATAAGACACAAATTTACATGAATCTTGACAGAATTGACGCGACGTGATGAATCTTGAACGTCAGCTCAGTGCAAAACAATGCCCCAGCTCAGGAGTAATCTCGTAGTTTTGATTTGTGTAGTGAGCTGTTTGAAGGTAGGTTTGTGAAAGAGTGCAATCCATAGTACAATTATCTAATCACTAGAATTCTTTATTCTCATCCACAGGAGAAAAAGGAAGCGAAGAGGACAACTGAAATGTAATTTCGTTCCGCAACACACACCTCATTGGTTGCAAAATCAATTACGTAAATAACTATGGTAAGTAGTTTCCGATCCTTGCGAACGTGAATTATTGCGCCACCAGAAATAACTATTCAATTTTCACACAGATGTCATGTTTCTGTGGAAGCAAAAGTGCATGCATTAGTGTTCGACCGCCACACGCCAGGAAATCGTCTGTTACAGAAGAGTGCTTCAAGTGTCATCGAGCTTGTCCAAAAAAAAAAAAATTGCGGAGGTGATAACAAATTATGAAAATTGGAGGAATGATAAAAAACATTAGTGTACAATACGTGTAAATTAAATATATACAATTAAATATCCGACATAAAATTGAAAATATTGTTTGCGTTTATTTTTCGACGACCTTTTTCTTTTCTAGTAAAAATTTTCAATCCCCCCGAGTCTTGCTGCCGAGAGCAGTGTTTCTGTCATAAGAATCTGAATTTTATTCACACGTCATGATGTAAAAATATGTCTCACATTTATTTATTTTTGCGCTCATGCAGTCGTGTAATTTTAAGAACAGACGTAAATGTGAGTCAATCGGGCCGCTCCTTTTCTGTGCATTCATCAGGATGTAAATTTAAATGAATTTTTCGAAGTATGATTGCTACAGTAAGTCCTTTGGATGTTCTAACAGGAATTCCTCGAGAAATTTCCTCATTAAGTACCATCCAGAAGAAATTAGTATTTAATAGTAGAAAGAAGCTCCATTAGAGGTCCCACACACGGTCCGACGTGTTGTACAACTTTGGCTGGAAATTTGGTTCGGTCGGAGCCAAGTCGGATCGTCTGTGGACAAGTTGTTCGACTGTTTGACAGTACAACTTGCCCACAGACGGTCCGACTTTACTCCGACCGAACCAAATTTCTTGGGGGTGGAGTCAAAGTTGTACAACACGTCGGAGCGTGTATGGGGCCCCTTAGGAATTTATCCGGAAATCGCTCCACAATTTTATACGGAAGTTAATTCAGAAAATTCTCTGGATGTTTCTTCAAGTATTTCACAATAAGTTTTGAATCTCTACAGGGTATTCTTTAAAAAGAAATTTGGAAGAATCCCACGTGGAAATTCAGTTTAAAAATCCGGTGGAATTTTTACCAAATAGGCTACTCAGTAGAAAATTCAGGGGAAACTCGTTATACACATATGCATAAAAAAGGTGATGATTAAATTTACAAACCAATTGGATTTTGAAGTTTCTTGCTGATAATAATCATAATTTCAATATTGCAGACATTTGAAGACATTTTTAAACGACTGTGAAGACATTTGAAAATATCATCTGGCATCCCTGAATATTATCTGGCATCCCAGTGCAGTGACCGCGGTCGAAACAAATGTGTAGTGCAATAAAACTATAATAAATATGTTACAGATAAGGGTATGCGATAACACACTTTTTCCTAACGAAACGAAACGAAACGAAATATTAAATGTCTATGTTGATTCGAAACGGAACGAAACGAAATATAGATTTACTTTCGAGACTTCGAAACGATACGAAATCAAGGTCCATTTAATTCGAAATTTCACGGAACGAAACGAAATTTTAAATTTTTTCCGCGGAATTTTTATTGAATTGGTTTTATATTATCTGAATTCATTTTTTCGAAGGTAAATAACGGTTTTGTGACCAATAGAGTTTTAGTAACAGAAGAAACAGACTCGTCGCTTTTCCGTTTATATATCAATAGCAGACCCGTAGAACTTCCTCTCGCCCAAAATGGATTAGTTAGCACAAACTTTTATTTTGCATTCACAATATAAGTTTTAATTTTTGCTCTACGTTTAGAAAGACAGAGGAGACGTCAACCCATCATTGAAACATTTCTTGTCATCAAAACTCCCCCACATGCCACATTTGGTTCCATTTGATTGATTAGTTCCTTACTTATGTAAATATTTGGGTTTCATTTGTATTGGAACCCCCTTTTTCAAAAAGAGTAGGTCTTGAACCATCTTATGAACCTTTCCCGGCCCGAAAAACCCCTGTATACGAAATTTCACTCCGATCGGTTCAGTAGTTTTCGAGTCTATAAGGGTCAGACAGACAGAAATTTAATATTTACGTATATACAAATAGATAGATAGTAGATACAAATAGATTAGTATTCGTATCGCTTTGAAAGAAATTCATTGTGGAGCATGTGCTCCCGAATCTGATCTAGTTTATATCAGTTCAGTTTTAAATCAGTAAGTCTTGGAAGAATCATGAAAAATGTTAGAATCGACTATTTTTATTATTTCTCTTGTCAGTATGAACACAAGTATTGACAAATATGCAGACTATGATGCACATCATGAATTTGTAGTTCAAAGATAAAAGCGACCAGGCCTACTGTGCAGTGTTGTCGGAGAAGTTCTGTGAAAATCAAATCATAATTTGATTCCACATTCAAGCCATAGAACGGGGACATACCAACCGCTCCGTTTACAATATTAAGTAATGACTTAAGAATCGTAACTTTCTAAAATGCACAAGTATAACAATTTTAAATTGTATTTCAGAAATGTGATAGCAAAGTTTTTATGGCAGCATCAGCGGTTTCTTCTTATGGAGATATAATAATTTTGAGAAGTAATTAACAAATGTACCAAATGGCTATCATTTCACTCCAAATCCAAACTTTTTATACGAGATTCGGAAACCCATAGTCTGATATACAATAAGTTCGAATAACTGAGTCTGTTTGCCCTTTGTCTGTCGAATAATTGTCTGTTTGCCCTTTGTATTTGTATTTCTGCATATGAGGCATGCAAAGATTGCTGCAAAATTTTCTTCAACAGATTTTCTGGCAACAAATTGCATTCGACAGGGGTCAAATCCTTGTTCACTGTTGAATTTGGATACGATCGGCCATCGCATTCAAAATTTATAAAGCAAATGGTGATTCGAATTTATATGCGAAAAACATTTTTTTTTGTCATATGGAAAAATCGACCTTTTATAGAGGAGTTGAGCAACATATTGTACTAATTCGATTTCAAATATCGAGCAGCAATACTTAATCTACCTTGTTGTACGGCGCGTAAAAAAATAAAATCTATTCCTCGGCTTATTTCTAGTTGCAACAAAAAATAAGCGCCAGTTAGTCGCCTAAGAAGAATATACCTTCAGAAAAAAGCAACTTTGATATTTTTGAAAATTTGTGTACTCCCAAAAGCGTGGAGTAGATTTGAAGTTGGATTCTACCCGGTTTCGCATTAAAGTATGCTTTCAGTTCAGTGCAAAAAACAGCTGCTATGGACAGTTTGAGCTGAAAGCAATCATGAGTAAAGAACTTTCACTAATTTTATTGATCTTTTCCATCGTCCTGGATTTTTTAGGCATATTCCATGCGAATATCTAGAAATCCCCACGACTCTGCAATGTTCCTTACATGTTGTGCAAAAAGTCAAAGAATATCAAAAAATTATCCGATTATTGATTGTTGTGTGGAATATCTTCAATCCTCTGAACTTTTAATTCTTACTTCTAGATAAGATTCAAATTGTTGTTTGAAAGTAAAATGTTGCATTTTTGGCCTAAGTGGAGGTGAAAAAACGGCCCCGAAAATTGAGTTAAATATACTTTTTGTTTTTTTGTTAAACATTTCTAACAAAACACTGAAAACGTTTTAAAGAAGAAAACTAAATAGGTACGTATTTGTCGACTCATAATGGGGTTATTAGTATGGGTTAATAGAAAAATTTGAATAACATAAAATTTTGAAAACAGTTCAGTGGCGCAGCCGAAATTTTTGATAATATAAAGTATGTTATAAGCTTAAATTTGTTTCGAAATTTCGCGAAATTCCGTTAAATTTCGTAAAAAGCTAATATTTTCTTACGAAATTTTTGGAGTTTTACGAAACGAAACGAAATCAAAAAATCAGATTTCGCCATGCTCAAATTCCGCGACATTCCGCGGAATTTCGTTTCGAACCACCTGAAACGAAATTTTTCGAAATACCGCATATGCTTAGTTACAGACGCGGGCATGTTCGTGCATGCATGGGCTGATCGATTATTATCAAGGGCAATGCCCTTGCTAATACTGTGATCAGGCCAATTTAAATGCTCAAACATGTTCAGCGGCAGGATAACTGAGGAAAAGATCTAAGGCTTTGATAATCTGTAAATATATTCAAACACGCACGCACCCACACAAACGCACATACATTCACATATACATACATACACTGATGGACATAGTATTCGTCATGTTTTCATAGTAATCTATATGAAAACATGATGAATGCTTTTGTCTATCTCTGTACACTTAAAAACACACATACACACACATAAACATACAAACATAAACACGCCACAATTTGTATTAGTTTTATATTAGGTGCTTATATATTTGGAAGCGTTTGGTACGGGAGGTACACGCTTTATTCCTTTCCCTTCGATTCTAAGCTATTGAGTGACTTTTGGTATTACTGAAGTCGCTCAATATCTAGGAGTCTTCTTTGCGGTACATACTATACTACGGTAGTTGGCCTGGCCGTATGAAAAGAAAAATGACGGAGTTCAGAAACCGTCACTTTCCAGGTTGTTTTCAAGTATTGGCTACGCAAGTATGAGATTAGATTAGATTAGAAATCCGAACTCTCGCTTTTTATGGCCATTTCAACGGTTATCGCATAATTCTTTCCATAGGATATTGAACTCATTTGTAGTCTTGATCCTCCATATATCTAAAATCAATGGTAATTTCAATTATGGGCGCTCCATGCCAGTATTCGGAATATGAGTTATGTTCAAAATTTGAGTTAAAACGGTACGATTTAATCTATCTGTATACCTGCTGGGTTCGTTTAATACATATTTTACAGAATAAATGTCGGGTGGCTCACTTTCCCATATGGCTTACTTGCCCTACACTTAGCAACCTCAAGTTTTTTTTTGGCAAAACATACTTTTGCATATAAACAATAAAGACGGAAATTATGCATAAATAAAACCTGATTATTTCGTAAATCCAAAAGAACAGTACGGCATATGTTTCTTTGAACATGGTCAAGAAAAATGTATGACAAATGATCCATAAATCTTTGGGGAAAATGATCCTTAATAATGAATAATGAAATGATCCATAAAACTTCAAATTTGCGCAATTTTTATCGTGATGATGATCCATAATTTCATTAATATGATCCTTAATTTCGGTCATTTGATCCATAACTTTATTTCAATGATAAATAAATTTGGTAAAATGATGAATTTTCTGTGCACAAATATGGACCTATATGGACCACATTCAAAAAAGACTGTTATGAGTTTAAAAAAAAAATCACCATAGTTGCACGGAAATTGATCTAGAGTGCGGCCCTAAAATTTGCACATCGTTTGACATTTGTTCTACTACTGTATTTACAGCTGCTACTGATTTCTATTACGGTATTTATCAATTTTATCCAATATTCCGAGTGAAGCCGGGTATGGATTCAACTAGTATTTTATAAAATCTAAAATGACTTCAAAATTAAATCAAATAATGTCGAACGTGGAGGACAAAATTCGTTTCCACTACGTGTGCTACCTGGTCGACAAATGTATCGAGGAAAACGGCAGAAAATTAAATCTCTCCCGATCCAAGATAAAGACCGTCCCACCAGCGCTGGCAGCGTGTACCTTTCTCTCGAAGCTGTCCCTCGATGGCAATTTTATCTCATCGGCATCAATCACGGGCCTTCATTCGCTGATTTTTCTCCGCTACCTAACGCTGAACGACAACGAATTGAGCGAATTCCCGGAGGAGCTTTGCGAGCTGAAGTTTGTCGAATTTCTAAACATTGGAGCCAATCCGATAGACCACCTACCCGATTCCATCGGCAAATTGAAAAATCTAATTACTCTCTGGTGTAACGATATGCTGTTGGAGCAACTGCCGGAGCAGATCGGCGTATTGCGAAAGCTCAAAACGTTCGGTGCTCGAAATAATCGACTGAAGGCCTTGCCGGAGTCGTTCGGTGAACTGAGGCGCTTGAAGTGGCTTTCATTGGAAAATAATGGAATCGATACTCTACCCGGGTCCTTCGCCAAGCTTGCCAATTTAACCCATCTGAATATGGCACGAAATCGATTCAACGGCATACACACGACAATTTCGAAGCTTAGACGGTTGAAGTACTGCTCGTTCGAGGAGAATTTTATAGAAAATGTTACTGAGGCTGCGCTGGCAGAATTGGATTATATTAAGACTCTTCTGCTTGCCGGTAATCGAATTGATTGCACAGTTCTTACGCAGGAGAGGGTGGTGCCCTTTAAGTTCGATATTTTCAACGAGATTGTTACTGAGGATTGGGAATTCAGTCTACCAAACAGTGAGTTGAATTTGCTGGACACTAGTGATGAAGAAACTTTTGAGGAACCGTACGAAATGGAACTGCCTCTGCAGGCTCGATTCTGTTCACCTGCATAAGAAGTGTGTGATGAATTTCACTTACCTTTTTACAATAGTCCAATAGATCCATTTTATCCCGTAAACACGTCGAACCGGGCACTTTGATGGTTAAATCCGTCGACCATCTACCCTCCTCTGAAAGGTACTGTGGGTGATACGTCTGACCCGATTCGCACAACACTGATATCTGAGGTTCCCATCGTGGAGAAGCGGCCTGCAATTAATAGATATAGAATTTAGTTAGCAACGTGGAATGCTCGTTTCTAAATTACTGCTGACACACATTACTTCAATAAATTTTCCGTTTGTAAATGAATTTGCCATGCCCTGGTATTGGAACCGAAACCCCATCGAAAGGCTTTTAATTACACAATTCCCCGGGGCTATCGTCCTAAATTAGAAGTGCTTTTCGCATCGGACGCATAAATATCTAATCCCCTTTTTAACACAATTCTCACGCCTCTCATCAAAATTTCATTAGCTTAACTTTCCGGGTCCACCCATTCGATGGGCTAATCCTACCGCTATCCTCTATTAGAATAATTTATTCCACTCCAAACTGAGTTATCAATTAGCCAGTGGAGTTTATTTACATTACTCGAACGTAGATATATTTTCCGAGCGTGTGGGAAAACTTGGACATATCCATGTCACCGTATATAGAGTTGATCATTGATTATAGTCTGATATCACTCAATGGGTTTGGGTGCCCGCTAGTTAGGCTACAGTTCCTCACGGTGGGCTTCTTTGAATTTCCAATGTTATCGTAATTGGACAAATAAAACTCAACTTAACTTACTCAACGATTTATAGAGATATTAATGCTACCCGAATGTTTTACTTTTAATCAAGGATGTTAACGATCATTCAGTAATTTGCTTTCAATCATTTAGTAGTTTGTCAATAACACATTCCAGAAGCTTAATTTTAAAATATATTGTATGGTGGACTTCTAGTGCGAAGGTTTTTCTACAACTTTGCCTAATGGTTCGTTATTAGAATTGAACTAATAACAGAGTTAGAGCGCTAGTTACAGTAACTTAAACTAAATGATTGGAATTTTATTTATCATTTAGTCAGAGCAGCCCTGCCGTCCTGATTAGTCACGCTTAGTCGAAACAAGAAGCTTTCTACTAAAGCAAAAATTTGTTTTGGTCTATTTTAGCAATTGAAACTCAGATTCGCCTTCATAGGTCTCAGTATAATAGTTACTATCAACTGTGTACAAAAATAGTAAACCAATCGGTTTTACGGTACGACTTCGCACTACCGGCGCCCTCATGTGTCGCAGTTGAGCGCTTGTTACTATCAACTCCCCAAAGCCAACATGTGCATCCGCGAGTACGGTTCTACCGGCGCCTCATATGTCAGCTGGGCGCGTTAGTTACTATCAATCCCCAAAGCCAACATGTTGTGCATCCGCGAGTACGGTTCGCACTACCGCGCCCTCATGTGTCGCAGTTGAGGCTGTTACTATCAACTCCCCAAAGCCAACATGTTGTGCATCTGCAGTACGCTTCGCTACCGGCGCCCTGTGTCGCAGTTGAGCGCTGTTAGTTACTATCAACTCCCCAAAGCCACATGTTGTGCATCCGCGAGTACGGCTTCGCACTACCGGCGCCCTCATGTCGCGCAGTTGAGCGCTGTTAGTTACTATCAACTCAAGCCAACATGTTGTGCATCCGCGAGTACGGTTGCACTACCGGCGCCCTCGTGTCGCAGTTGGGCGCTGTTAGCTTATCAACTCCCCAAAGCCAACATGTTGTGCATCCGCGAGTGGCTTCGCATACGGCGCCCTCATGTGTCGCAGTTGAGCTGTTAGTTACTATCAACTCCCCAAGCCAACATGTTGTGCATCTGCGAGTACGGCTTCGCACTACGGCGCCTCATGTGTCGCAGTTGAGCGCCGTTAGTTACTATCAACTCCCCAAAGCCAACATATGTTATCCGCGAGTACGGCTTCGCACTACCGGCGCCCTCATGTGTCGCAGTTGAGCGCTGTTAGTTACTATCAACTCCCCAAAGCCAACATGTTGTGCATCCGCGAGTAATTCGCACTACCGGCGCCCTCATGTGTCGCAGTTGGGCGCGTTAGTTACTATCAACTCCCCAAAGCCAACATGTTGTGCATCCGCGAGCATGGCTTCGCACTACCGGCGCCCCTCGTGTCGCAGTTGAGCGCTTACCATCAACTCCCCAAAGCCAACATGTTGTGCATCCGCGAGTACGGCTTGCTACCGGCGCCCTCATGTCGCGAGTTGAGCGCTGTTAGTTACTATCAACTCCCCAAAGCCAACATGTTGTGCATCCGCGAGCTGGCTTCGCACTACGGCGCCCCCTCATGTGTCGCAGTTAGCGCTGTTACTATAACTCCCCAAAGCCAACATGTTGTGCATCCGCGAGCATGGCTTCGCACTACCGGCGCCCTCATTGTCGCAGTTGCGCTGTTAGTACTATCAACTCCCCAAAGCCAACATGTTGTGCATCCGCGAGTACGGCTTCGCATACCGGCGCCCTCATGTGTCGCAGTTGAGCGCTGTTAGTTACTATCAACTCCCAAAGCCAAATGTTGTGCATCCGCGAGTAATTCGCACTACGCTCCATGTGTCGCAGTTGAGTTGGTTACTATTAACTCCCCAAAGCCAACATGTTGTGCATCCGAGTACAGTTTGCACGCCTTCTAATATGGGTCTTGATTCTGCATCGAAGTTCTTATTGCTCACCTAAAATCGCATTCCAACATCCCTGAAACAATTTAATTTTGGGATACTCGGACTCACAGCCCTGCCGTCCTGATTAGTCACGCTTAGTCGACAATGAAGCTTTCCTAAAGCAAAAATTTGTTTTGGTCTATTTTAGCAATTGAAACTCAGATTCGCCTTCATAGGTCTCAGTATAATAGTTACTATCAACTGTGTACAAAAATAGTAAACCAATCGGTTTTACGGTACGATCTCGCACTACGGCGCCCTCATGTGTCGCAGTGAGCGCTGTTAGTTACTATCAACTCCCCAAAGCCAACATGTTGTGCATCCGCGAGTACGGCTTGCACTACCGGCGCCCTCATGTGTCGCAGCTGGGCGCGTTAGTTACTATCAACTCCCCAAAGCCAACATGTTGTGCATCCGCGAGTACGGCTTCGCACTACGGCGCCCTCATGTCGCAGTTGAGCGCTGTTAGTTACTATCAACTCCCCAAAGCCAACATGTTGTGCATCTGCGAGTACGGCTTCGCACTACCGGCGCCCTCATCGCAGTTGAGCGCGTTAGTTACTATCAACTCAAAGCCAACATGTTGTGCATCATGACGGCTCGCACTACCGGCGCCCTCATGTCGCAGGGAGCGCGTTACTATCAACTCCCCAAAGCCAACATGTTGTGCATCCGCGAGGCTACGCACCACCGGCGCCCTCATGTGTCGCAGTTGGGCGCTGTTAGTTACATCAACCCCCAAAGCCAACATGTGCATCCGCGAGTACGGTTCGCACTACCGGCGCCCTCATGTCTGCTGAGTTGCTGTTATACTATCAACTCCCAAAGCCAACATGTTGTGCATCCGCGAGTACGGCTTCG
This sequence comes from Armigeres subalbatus, assembly GCF_024139115.2. Taxonomy (NCBI): domain Eukaryota; kingdom Metazoa; phylum Arthropoda; class Insecta; order Diptera; family Culicidae; genus Armigeres; species Armigeres subalbatus. The sequence goes on along the minus strand of NC_085141.1, from coordinate 178,728,671 downwards.
CACTACCGGCGCCTCTCATCGCAGTTGACGCTGTTAGTTACTATCAACTCCCCAAAGCCAACATGTTGTGCATCCGCGAGTACGGCTTCGCATCACCGGCCCCTCATGTGTCGCAGTTGAGCGCTGTTAGTTACTATCAACTCCCCAAAGCCAACATGTTGTGCATCCGAGTACGGCTTCGCACTACCGGCGCCCTCATGTGCTTGCAGTGCGTTAGTTACTATCAACTCCCCGCCAACATGTTGCATCGCGAGTACGGCTTCGCACTACCGGCGCCCTCATGTGTCGCAGTTGAGCGCTGTTAGTGTCTATCAACTCCCCAAAGCCAAATGTTGTGCATCCGCGAGTATTGCACTTACGGCGCCCTCATGTGTCGCAGTGAGCGCTGTTAGTTACTATCAACTCCCCCAAAGCCAACATGTTGTGCATCCGCGAGTACGGCTTCGCACTACGCGCCCTCATGTGTCGCATGTGGGCGCTGTTAGTTACTATCAACTCCCCAAAGCCAACATGTTGTGCATCCGCGAGTACGGCTTCGCACTACCGGCGCCCTCATGTGTCGCAGTTGAGGCTCGTTAGTTACCATCAACTCCCCAAAGCCAACATGTTGTGCATCTGCGAGTACGGCTTCATACCGGCGCCCCTCATGTGTCGCAGTTGAGCGCTGTTAGTTACTATCAACTCCCCAAAGCCAACATGTTGTGCATCCGCGAGTACGGCTTCGCACTACCGGCGCCCTCATGTGTCGCAGTTGAGCGCTGTTAGTTACTATCAACTCCCCCAAAGCCAAATACAGTATCGCATGAGTACGGCTTCGCACTACGGCGCCCTCAGTGTCGCAGTTGGGCGCTTAGTTCTATCAACTCCCCCAGCCAACATGTTGTGCATCCGCGAGTACGGCTTCGCACTACGGCGCCCTCATGTGTCGCAGTTGAGCGCCGTTAGTTACTATCAACTCCCCAAAGCCAACAGTTGTGCATCCGCGAGTACGGCTTCGCATACCGGCGCTCTCATGTCGCAGTTGAGCGCTGTTAGTTACTATTAATCCCCAAAGCCAACATGTTGTGCATCCGCGAGTACAGTTTTGCACTGCCTTCTAATATGGGTCTTGATTCTGCATCGAAGTTTCTTATTGCTCACCTAAATCATCCAACATCCCTGAAACATATTTAATTTTGGGATACTCGATCATACAGCTGCGTCCTGATTAGTCACGCTTAGTCGACAACTAGAAGCTTCCAGCAAAAATTTGTTTTGGTCTATTTTAGCTAATTGAAACTCAGATTCGCTTCAGGTCCTGTAGTTACTATCAACGTGTACAAAAAGTAAACCAATCGGTTTTACGGTACGATTCGCACTACCGGCGCCCTCATGTGTCGCAGTTGAGCGCTGTTAGTTACTACAACTCCCCCAAAGCAACATGTTGTGCACGTGAGTACGGCTTCGCACTACCGGCGCCCTCATGTGTCGCAGCTGGGCGCGTTAGTTACTATCAACTCCCCAAAGCCAACATGTTGTGCATCCGCGAGTACGGCTTCGCACTACCGGCGCCCTCATGTGCTGTTGAGCGCTGTTAGTTACTATCAACTCCCCAAAGCCAACATGTTGTGCATCTGCGAGTACGGCTTCGCACTACCGGCGCCCTCATGTGTCGCAGTTGGCCGTTAGTTACATCAACTCCCCAAAGCCAACATGTTGTGCATCGCGAGACGGCTTGCACTACCGGCGCCCTCATGTGCGCGTTGAGCGCTGTTAGTTACATCAACTCCCCCAAAGCCAAATACAGTTGAGCAGCTGGCTTCGCACTACGGCGCCCTCATGTGTCGAGTGAGCGCTGTTACTATCAACTCCCCAAAGCCAACATGTTGTGCATCCGCGAGTACGGCTTCACCACTCGGCGCCCCCATGTGTCGCAGTGAGCGCTGTTAGCATCAACTCCCCAAAGAACATGTTGTGCATCCGCGAGTACGGCTTCGCACTACCGGCGCCCTCATGTCGCAGTTGAGCGCTGTTAGTTACTATCAACTCCCCAAAGCCAAATGTTGTGATCCGCGAGCTGGCTTCGCACTACCGGGTCATGTGTCGAGTTGCGCTGTTATTATCAACTCCCCCAAAGCCAACATGTTGTGCATCCGCGAGTACGCTTCGCATACCGGCGCCCTCATGTGTCGCAGTTGAGCGCTGTTAGTTACTATCAACTCCAAGCCGTTGATCCGGAGTATTGGCTTGCACTACCGGCGCTCTCATGTGTCGCAGTTGAGCGCTGAGTTACTATTAACTCCCAAAGCCAACATGTTGATCCGCGAGTACAGTTTTGCATCCTTCTCTAATATGGGTCTTGATTCTATCGAAAGTTTCTTATTGCTCACCTAAATCGCATTCCAAATCCCTGAAACATATTTAATTTTGGGATACTGGATCATACAGCCCTGTCCTGATTAGTCACGCTTAGTCGACAACAGAAGTTTACTAAAGCAAAAATTTGTTTTGGTCATTTTAGCTAATTGCCAGACTGCCTTCATGTGGTCTCAGTTAATAGTTACTATCAACTGTGTGTCAAAAATAGTAAACCAATCGGTTTTACTTCGCACTACCGGCGCCTCCCATGTGTCGCAGTTGAGCGCCGTTAGTTACTATCAACTCCCCCAAAGCCAACATGTTGTGCATCCGCGAGTACGGCCTGCAATACCGGCGCCCTCATGTGTCGCAGCTGGGCGCGTTAGTTACCACAACTCCCCAAAGCCAACATGTTGTGCATCCGCGAGTACGGCTTCGCAATACCGGCGCCCTCATGGTCGCAGTTGAGCGTTAGCATCAACTCCCCCAAAGCCAACATGTTGTGCATCTGCGAGTCGGCTTGCACTCCGCCCTCATGTGTCGCAGTTGAGCGCCGTTAGTTACTATCAACTCCCCCAAGCAACATGTTGTGCATCCGCGAGTACGGCTTCGCACTACCGGCGCCCTCATGTGTCGCAGTTGAGCGCTGTTAGTTACTATCAACTCCCCAAAGCCAACATGTTGTGCATCCGCGAGTAGGCTTCGCACTACCGGCGCCCCCCATGTGTCGCAGTTGGGCGCTGTTAGTTACTATCAACTCCCCAAAGCCAAATGTTGTGCATCCGCGAGTCGGCTTCGCACTACCGGCGCCCCCAGTGTCGCAGTGAGCGCTGTTAGTTACTATCAACTCCCCAAAGCCAACATATGTTGCATCTGCGAGTACGGCTTCGCACTACGGCGCCCTCATGTGTCGCAGGAGCGCCAGGTTACTATCAACTCCCCAAAGCAACATGTTGTGCATCCGCGAGTCGGCTTCGCACTACCGGCGCCCTCATGTGTCGCAGTTGAGCGCCGTTAGTTACTATCAACTCCCAAAGCCAACATGTTGTGCATCCGCGAGTACGGCTTCACCACCGCGCCCTCATGTGTCGCAGTTGGGCGCCGTGTTACTATCAACTCCCCCAAAGCCAACATGTTGTGCATCCGCGAGCATGGCTTCGCACTACCGGCGCCCCTCATGTGTCGCAGTTGAGCGCTGTTAGTTACCATCAACTCCCAAAGCCACATATGGCATCGCATACGGCTTCGCACTACCGGCGCCCTCATGTGTCGCAGTTGAGCGCCGTTAGTTACCATCAACTCCCCAAAGCCAACATGTTGTGCATCCGCGAGTACGGCTTCGCACTACCGGCGCCCTCGGCTGTCGCTTGGGCGCTGTTAGTTACTATCAACTCCCCCAAAGCCAACATGTTGGCATCCGCGAGTACGGTCTACTACCGGCGCCCTCGTGTCGCAGTTGAGCGCTGTTAGTTACATACTCCCCAAAGCCAACATGTTGTGCATCTGCGAGTACGGCTTCGCACTACCGGCGCCCTCATGTGTCGCAGTTGAGCGCTGTTAGTTACTATCAACTCCCCAAAGCCAACATGTTGTGCATCCGCGAGTACGGCTTCGCACTCACGGCGCCCCTCGTGTCGAGTTGAGCGCTGTTAGTTACTATCAACTCCCCAAAGCCAACATGTTGTGCATCGCGAGTACGGCTTCGCACTACCGGCGCCCTTTCAGTCGCAGTTGGGCGCTGTTAGTTACCATCAACTCCCCCAAAGCCAACATGTTGTGCATCCCGAGCTGGCTTCACACCGGCGCCCTCATGTGTCGCAGTGAGCGCGTTACTATCAACTCCCAAAGCATGTTGTGCATCCGCGATACGGTCAGTACCACGGCGCCTTCTCGCAGTTGAGCGCCGTTAGTTACTATTAACTCCCCAAAGCCAAATGTTGTGCATCCGCGAGTACAGTTTTGCTGCCTTCTAATATGGGTCTTGATTCTGCATCGAAGTTTCTTATTGCTCACCAAAATCGCATTCCAACATCCCCTGAAAACATATTTAATTTTGGGACATCGGATCATACAGCCTGCGTCCTGATTAGTCACGCTTAGTCGACAACCAAGAAGCTTACACAGCAAAATTTGGGCTCATTTTAGCTAATTGAAACCCAGATTCGCCTTCATAGGTCTCAGTATAATAGTTACTATCAACTGTGTCAAAATAGTAAACCAATCGGTTTTACGGTACGACTTCACTACCGGCGCCTCTATGTCGCAGTTGAGCGCCGTTAGTCTATCAACTCCCCAAAGCCAACATGTTGTGCATCCGCGAGCGGCTTCGCACTCGGCGCCCTCATGTGTCGCAGCTGGGCGCTGTTAGTTACTATCAACTCCCCCAAAGCAACATGTGTGCATCCGCGAGTGGCTTCGACCACCGGCGCCCCCATGTGTCGAGTTGAGCGCTGTTAGTTACTATCAACTCCCCAAAGCCAACATGTTGTGCATCTGCGAGTACGGCTTGCACCCGGCGCCTCATGTGTCGCAGTTGAGCGCTGTTAGTTACTATCAACTCCCCAAAGCCACATGTTGTGCATCCGCGAGTACGGCTTCGCACTACCGGCGCCTCATGTGTCGCAGTTGAGCGCTGTTAGTTACTATCAACTCCCCAAAGCCAACATGTTGTGCATCCGCGAGTACGGCTTCGCACTACCGGCGCCCTCTAGTGTCGGTTGCGCGTTACTATCAACTCCCCCAGCCAACATGTTGTGCATCCGCGAGTACGGCTTCGCACTACCGGCGCCCCCATGTGTCGCAGCGTGTTAGTTACTATCAACTCCCCCAAAGCCAACATGTTGTGCATCTGCGAGTACGGCTTCGCACTACCGGCGCCCTCGTGTCGCAGTGAGCGCTGTTGTTACTATCAACTCCCCAAAGCCAACAGTTGTGCATCCGCGAGTACGGCTTCGCACTACGGCGCCCCTCATGTGTCGCAGTTGAGCTGTTAGTTACTATCAACTCCCCCAGAACATGTTGTGCATCCGCGAGCGGCTTCACTACCGGCGCCCTCATGTGTCGCAGTTGGGCGCCGTTAGTTACCATCAACTCCCCCAAAGCCAACATGTTGTGCATCCGCGAGTACGGCTTCGCACTACGGCGCCCTCTGTGTCGCAGTTGAGCGCCGTTAGTTACTATCAACTCCCCAAAGCCAACATGTTGTGCATCCGCGAGTAGCTTCGCACTACCGGCGCCCTCATGTGTCGCAGTTGAGCGCCGTTAGTTATCAACTCCCAAAGCCAACAAGTTGTGCATCCGCGAGTACGGCTTCGACTACGGCGCCCTCATGTGTCGCAGGGCGCCGTTAGTTACTATCAACTCCCCCAAAGCCAACATGTTGTGCATCCGCAGTGCTTCACTACCGGCGCCCTCATGTGTCGCAGTTGAGCGCTGTTAGTTACTATCAACTCCCCAAAGCCAACATGTTGTGCATCTGCGAGTACGGCTTCGCATACCGGCGCCCCCTGTGTCGCAGTTGAGCGCTGTTAGTTACTATCAACTCCCCAAAGCAACATGTTGTGCATCCGCGAGTACGGCTTTACCGGCGCCCCTCATGTTGAGTTGAGCGCCGTTATTACATCAACTCCCCAAAGCCAACATGTTGTGCATCCGCGAGTACGGCTCTGCACCGGCGCCCTCATGTGTCGCAGTTGGGCGCTGTTAGTTACCATCAACTCCCCCAAAGCCACATGTTGTGCATCCGCGAGTACGGCTTCACTACGGCGCCCCCATGTGTCGCAGTTGAGCGCTGTTAGTTACTATCAACTCCCCAAAGCCAACATGTTGTGCATCGCGAGTACGGCTTTCCACCGGCGCCTATTGCGTGTCAGAGCGCCGTTAGTTACTATTAACCCCCAAAGCCAACATGTGTGCATCCGCGAGTACAGTTTTGCACCGCCTTCTAATATGGGTCTTGATTCCTCGAAAGTTTCATTGCTCACCTAAAATCGCATTCCAACATCCCCTGAAAACATATTTAATTTGGGATACTGGATCATACAGCCCCTGTCCTGATTAGTCAAGCAGTATAAGAGCTTTACTAAAGCAAAATTTGTTTTGGCTATTTTAGCAATTGAAACTCAGATTCGCCTTCAGGTCTCAGTATAAGTTACTATCAACTGTGTACAAAATAGTAAACCAATCGGTTTTACGGTACGATTCGCACTCTGGCGCCCTCATGTGTCGCAGGAGCGCGTTAGTTACTATCAACTCCAAGCCAACATGTGTGCATCCGCGAGTACGGCTTCGCACCACGCGCCCTCATGCAGCTGGGCGCAGCGTTACTCATCAACTCCCCCAAAGCCAACATGTTGTGCATCGCGAGTACGGCTTCGCACTCACCGGCGCCCCTCATGTCGCAGTTGAGCGTTAGTTACTATCAACCCCAAAGCACATGTTGTGCATCTCGAGTACGGCTTCGCAATACCGGCGCCCTCATGTGTGCTGAGCCGTTAGTTACTATCAACTCCCCCAAAGCCAACATGTTGTGCATCCGCGAGTACGGCTTCGCACTACCGCGCCCTCATGTGTCGCAGTTGAGCGCCGTTAGTTACTATCAACTCCCCCAGTCATGTGCATCCGCGAGTACGGCTTCGCACTACCGGCGCCCCCATGTGTCGCAGTTGCGCCGTTAGTACATCAACTCCCCAAAGCCAACATGTTGTGCATCCGCGAGTACGGCTTCGCACTACCGGCGCCCTCATGGTCGCAGTTGAGCGCTGTTAGTTACCATCAACTCCCCCAAAGCCAACATGTTGTGCATCTCGAGTACGGCTTCGCACTCACCGGCGCCCCCATGTGTCGCAGTTGAGCGCCGTTAGTTACTATCAACTCCCCAAGCAACAGTGTCATCCGCATGACGGCTTCGCACCACCGGCGCCCTCATGTGTCGCAGTTGAGCGCCAGTTACTATCAACCCCCAAAGCCAACATGTTGTGCATCCGCGAGTACGGCTTCGCACTACCGGCGCCTCATGTGTCGCAGTTGCTGTTAGTTACTATCAACTCCCCCAAAGCCAATATCGCATCCGCGAGTACGGCTTCGCACTACCGGCGCCCTCATGTGTCGCAGTTGAGCGCGTTAGTTACATCAACTCCCCAAAGCCACATGTTGTGCATCCGCGAGTACGGCTTCGCACTACCGGCGCCCTCATGTCGCAGTTGAGCGCCGTTAGTTACTATCAACTCCCCAAAGCCAACATGTTGTGCATCCGCGAGTACGGCTTCGCACCACCGGCGCCCTCATGTGTCGCAGTTGGGCGCTGTTAGTTATCATCAACTCCCCAAAGCCAACATGTTGTATCCGCGAGTATGGCTTCGACTCACGGCGCCCCTATGTGTCGCAGCTGAGTTGCTAGTTATCAACTCCCCCAAAGCCAACATGTTGTGCATCTGCGAGTACGGCTTCGCACTACCGGCGCCCTCATGTGTCGCAGTTGAGCGCTGTTAGTTACTATCAACTCCCCCAGCAACATGTTGTGCATCGCGAGCACGGCTTCGCACTACCGGCGCCCCAGTGTCGCAGGAGGCGCTGTTAGTTACTATCAACTCCCCAAAGCCAACATGTTGTGCATCCGCGAGTACGGCTTCGACTACCGGCCCTCATGTCGCAGGGCGCCGTTAGTTCCATCAACTCCCCAAAGCCAACATGTTGTGCATCCGCGAGCTGCTTCGCACTACCGGCGCCCCTCATTGCAGTTGAGCGCTGTTAGTTACTATCAACTCCCCAAAGCCAACATGTTGTGCATCCGCGAGCGGCTTCGACCACCGGCGCTCCATGTGTCGCAGTTGAGCGCCGGTTACTATTAACTCCCCAAAGCCAACATGTTGTGCATCCGCGAGTGTGTTTTGCCTTCTAATATGGGTCTTGATTCTGCATCGAAAGCTTTATTGCTCACCTAAAATCGCATTCCAAATCCCCTGAAAACATATTTAATTTTGGGATATCGATCATACAGCCCTGCGTCCTGATTAGTCACGCTTAGTCGAAACTAAGAAGCTTTTATAAAGCAAAATTTGTTTTGGTCTATTTAGCTAATTGAAACTCAGATTCGCCTCTAGGTCCAGTATAATAGTTACTATCAACCGTGTGTATAAAAATAAAACCAATCGGTTTTATTAGTACGACTTCACTACCGGCGCCCTCATGTGCGCAGGAGCCGTTAGTTACTATCAACTCCCCAAAGCCAACATGTTGTGCATCCGCGAGTACGTTCGCACTACCGGCGCCCTCATGTGTCGCAGCTGGGCGCTGTTAGTTACTATCAACTCCCCAAAGCAACATATTGTGCATCCGCAGACGGCTTCGCACTACCGCGCCCTCATGTGTCGCAGTTGAGCGCTGTTACTATCAACTCCCCCAAAGCCAACATGTTGTGCATCTGCGAGTACGGCTTTCACCACCGGCGCCCTCATGTGTCGCAGTTAGCGCGCGTATTATCAATCCCCCAAAGCCAACATGTTGTGCATCCGCGAGTACGGCTTGCACTACGGCGCCCTCATGTGTCGCAGGAGCCGTTAGTTATCAACTCCCCAAAGCCAACATGTTGTGCATCCGCGAGTACGGCTTCGCACTACCGGCGCCCTCATGTGTCGAGCGTTGAGCGCCAGTTACTATCAACTCCCCAAAGCCAACATGTTGGCATCGCGAGTACGGCTTCGCACTACCGGCGCCCTCATGTCGCAGTTGAGCGCTATTACTATCAACTCCCCAAAGCCAACATGTTGTGCATCCGCGAGTACGGCTTGCACCACCGGCGCCCGTGCAGTTGAGCGCCGTTAGTTACATCAACTCCCAAAGCCAACATGTTGTGCATCCGCGAGTACGGCTTCACCTGCCCCTCCTGTGTCGAGTTGGGCGCTGTTAGTTACCATCAACCCCCAAAGCCAACATGTTGTGCATCCGCGAGTACGGCTTCGCACTACCGGCGCCCTCATGTGTCGCAGTTGAGCGCTCGTTAGTTACTATCAACTCCCAAAGCCAACATGTTGTGCATCCGCGAGTACGGTCACTACCGGCGCCCTCATGTCGCAGGAGCGCCGTTAGTTACTATTAACCCCCAAAGCCAACATGTTGGCATCCGCGAGTACAGTTTTGCACGCCTTCTAATATGGGTCTTGATTCTGCATCGAAAGTTTGCTTCACCTCAAAATCGCATTCCAACATCCCCTGAAAACATATTTAATTTTGGGATACTGGATCATAGCCCTGCCGTCCTGATTAGTCACGCTTAGTCGACAACTAGAAGCTTTCCTAAAGCAAAATTTTTTTGGCTATTTTAGCTAGAACTCAGATTCATAGTCCAGTATAATAGTTACTATCAACTGTGTGTCAAAAATAGAACCAATCGGTTTTACGGAGCGACTTCGTACCACGCGCCCCTCATGTGTCGCAGTTGAGCGCCGTTATTTATCAACTCCCCAAAGCCAACATGTTGTGCATCCGCGAGTACGGCTTCGCACTACCGGCGCCCTATCGTGTCGCATGCCGTTAGTTACTATCAACCCCAAGCCAAAATGTTGTGCATCCGCGAGTACGGTTCGCACTACCGGCGCCCTCATGTGTCGCAGTTGAGCGCTGTTAGTTACTATCAACTCCCCCAAAGCCAACATTGTGCATCGCGAGTACGGCTTCGCACTACGGCGCCCTCATGTCGAGGAGCGGTAGTTACTATCAACTCTCAAAGCCAACATGTTGTGCATCCGCGAGTACGGCTTCGCACTACCGGCGCCCTCATGTGTCGCAGTTGAGCGCCGTTAGTTACTATCAACTCCCCCAAAGCCAACATGTGTGCATCCGCGAGTAGGCTTGCATCCGGCGCCCCATGTGTCGCAGTTGCGCCTTAGTTACTATCAACTCCCAAAGCCAACATGTTGTGCATCCGCGAGTACGGCTTCGACTCACTGGCGCCCTCATGTGTCGCAGGAGCGCTGTTAGTTACTATCAACCCCCAAAGCCAAATGTTGTGCATCGGTGAGTACGGCTTCACTACGGGCCCCTCATGTGTCGCAGTTGAGCGCCTAGTTACTATCAACTCCCCAAAGCCAACATGTTGTGCATCCGCGAGTACGGCTTCGCACTACGGCGCCCCTCATGTGTCGCAGTTGAGCGTTAGTTACTATCAACTCCCCCAAAGCCAACATGTTGTGCATCCGCGAGTACGGCTTCGCACTACGGCGCCCTCATGTGTCGCAGTTGGGCGCCGTTAGTTACTATCAACTCCCCAAAGCCAACATGTGTGCATCCGCGAGTACGGCTTCGCACTCACCGGCGCCCTCATGTGTCGCAGTTGAGCGCTGTTAGTTACTATCAACTCCCAAAGCCAACATGTTGTGCATCCGCGAGTACGGCTTCGCACTCGGCGCCCTCATGTCGCAGTTGAGCTGTTAGTTACTATCAACTCCCCAAAGCCAACATGTTGTGCATCCGCGAGTACGGCTTGCACCTCGGCGCCCTCTGTGTCGCAGTTGGCGCTGTTAGTTACTACAACTCCAAAGCCAACATGTTGTGCATCCGCGAGACGGCTTCGCACTACCGGCGCCTCATGTGTCGCAGTTGAGCGCTGTTAGTTACTATCAACTCCCGCCAACATGTTGTGCATCTGCGAGTACGGCTTCGCACTACCGGCGCCCCCATGTGTCGCAGTTGAGCGCCGTTAGTTACTATCAACTCAAAGCCAACATGTTGTGCATCCGCGAGTACGGCTTCGCACTACCGGCGCCCTCATGTGTCGCAGTTGAGCGCCGTTAGTTACTATCAACTCCCCAAAGCCAACAACATGTTGTGCATCCGCAGTACGGCTTCGCACTACCGGCGCGCTCATGTGTCGAGTTAGCGCTGTTAGTTACTATCAACTCCCCCAAAGCCAACATGTTGTGCATCCGCGAGTACGGCTTCGACTACCGGCGCCCCTCATGTGTCGCAGTTGAGCGCTGTTAGTCATTATCAACTCCCCAAAGCCAACATGTTGTGCATCCGCATGCAACTGAACGGGCGCATACCGAT